>NW_026262489.1:0-61413 GCF_009764475.1 Pristis pectinata
GCACAGGTTTAAGGTGGGAGGGGAAAGAGATTTAATAGGAATCTGAGGGGCAACTTTTGTTTCTTTTTCAATCTTTTTATTAGTTTCCAGATTAATGCAGATTAATATGTAACATCAATGTTTATTCACGTAATACACAGAGATCAGGAGAACAGTCATGGCATGGATAATCATAAAGAACAGTAAAATATAAAAAAATCTGTAGCTCCCACGATCTCTTAGTAAATGAATATAATAAAAGAAAGGATAGAAAAAGATTTATTATATATATAAAAGAAAGGGAAAAAAAATCCCCAGATCAATAAGAAAATTTATAAACAATATATCAAACCAAACTGAAAAAAAATTTTTTTAAAAAGACAAAAAAAAACTGGACTGAAATTTCTCAGTAGAAACAGAGCAATATTATGTCGTCAGCTCCGTTACTCTATGTTGGAAAGTTATTGAAAGGGGAGCTACATCATGTGAAAATATTGAATAAATGGACTCCAAATATCTTCAAATTTAAGCAAAGGATCAACAGTACCACTCCTAATTTTTTCCAAGTTTAAACATGATATAGTTTGAGAGAACCATTGAAAAGTAGTCGGGGGTATTGGATCCTTCCATTTAAGAAAAATGGATCGTTTGGCCATTAATGTAACAAAGGCAATCATACGGTTAGCAGAGGCAGATAAATGGCCAGACTCTATCCTTGGTAATCCAAAAATTGCAGTGATAGGGTGAGGTTGTAAGTCAATCTTCAATACAGTTGAGATAATGTTAAAAATGTCTTTCCGATATTTTTCCAAAAGAGGACAGGACCAAAAGGGCAACACTTACACCCAGAAAGTGGTCAGTATATTGAATGAGCTGCCAGAGGCAGCGGTCAAGGCAGGTACATCAATGACATTTAAAAGGCACTTGGGCGGGTATGTGGATGGGAAAGCTTCAGAGGCATGTGGGTCAAGAGCCTGTGTTTGTGCTGCATGTTTCTCTGAGTACAGTTAACCCCTGTCACCGGCCAATCGGGTTACAGGAACTTGCCCTGACAGAATTCGCAAATCACTGCCTCGCCGTTTGATATACGGAAATATACGAGGGGCTAAAAGGAAGTCCAAATCAGCAGAAAATTAATTTTTTTCTCAACTTCCCGCATGCGCAGACGATACGGCTTCGCATGGTGGAAAATTGTGATTATAGCCTGCTCTCTAGGAACACAACCCCTCTCACAATAAGAGCACCCCATGCTCTGACACCACTTTCCTGGCAACCTCTTCCCCCCAGCTCCCCCATCAAGAATTCACCTATTTCTGCCTTACAAAAACTATTCCAAGTCTCTGCTTCCACCGCCCCTCTGGTAAGAAAGTTCCAAAGACTCTCCGTCTGCAGAGAGCCGCTCTGACACCACTTTCCTGGCAACCTCTTCCCCCCAGCTCCCCCATCAAGAATTCACCTATTTCTGCCTTACAAAAACTATTCCAAGTCTCTGCTTCCACCGCCCCTCTGGTAAGAAAGTTCCAAAGACTCTCCGTCTGCAGAGAGCAAAATAATTTTGCCTCAAAGCAGCCCTTATTTGAAAGGCGGTGCCCCCACCAATTCAGAGCATTCAACAGACGTCACAGGTAGACAAGGTGGTGAAGAAGGCTTTTGGCGCACTGGCCTTCATCAGTCAGGGCATCGAGTATATTTTTATATTTTACTTTTCTTTGTGATTATCCATGCCATGACTGTTCTCCTGATCTCTGTGTATTACGTGTACAAACATTGATGTTATATATTAATCTGTATTAATTTGGAAACTAATAAAAAGATTGAAAAAGAAAAGTTGGCATGTTGTGTTGGTGAGGCTGCAGTTGGAATATTGTGTTCAGTTTTGGTCGCCCAGCTATAGGGGAGATGTCATTAGGAGATTTTACGAGGGTGTTGCCAGGATTCGAGGGACTGAATTACGGAGAGAGGTTGGGTAGGTTGGGACTTTATTCATTGGAGCGTCGGAGAATGAGGGGTGATGTGTACAAAGTCATGAGGGGTGTATGCACACAGTCTTTTTCCCAGGGTTGGGGGAATCAAGAACAAGAGGGCACAGGTTTAAGGCAAGGGGGAGAGGGGTAACTTCTTCACCCAGGGGGTGGTCTGTATGTGGAACGAGCTGCCAGAGGAAGTGATTGAGGCAGGTACATCAACAGCATTTGAAAGGCATTTGGACAGGTACATGGATAGGAAAGGTTTATTGTCAGATGCACAAGTTCATGTGTGCACGGGTGCAATGAAAGACTTACTTGCAGCAGCATCACAGGCACACAGAGGGACATGGGTCAAACACAGGTCAATGGGACTAGCTTAGATGAGACTTGGTAGGCACGGACCAGTTGGGCCGAAGGGCCTGTTTCTGTGCCCCGTGACTCTAATGGACCTCCGTCCTCACGTCTCTCTGCTCCTTGTGTGGGGGCCTTCAGCTGTTCCATGTGGGAGCCCAGCCCCATGTCCTGCTCTCGGAGAAAGGGGTGACTCCCGAATTTCCCCACTGGATTGGACAACGACGGGGTGGGGGGGTGTGCGGGATTTTTGTTTCTTTACTCGGGTTTGTTCCTCCCGTGACTGGCTGCGCTAACTCTCTTGCCTCGGCAGGTTCAGAACCAGCTGACCCTGTGTGACCCGAGGGCCGAGGTCCAGGACTCGGAAAACCCGGTGAGTAGCTGCGAGGCAGAGGGCTGGGGAGGGGGCAGGGTGGGGAGGGTGTGGGGGGGGGGGGTTTCAGTCGGCTGGTCTAGTGGGGAGAACGTATAAAAATACAGCCCCGGTACTGTTAACTGCTCATTTTTGGGGTGGGGGGGAGAGCCTTGAATTGGAAATATATAGGAGAATTAGGCCATTCGGCCCATTGAATCTGCTCTGCTACCTCACCATGAGCTAAACTATTCTCCCACTTGGCCCCAATTCCTGGCCTCTTCCCCATATCCCTTGATACCCTGACTAATTAGATACCTATCAATCTCCTCTTTAAACAACCCCAATGATCGGCCCTCCACAGCTGTACGTGGCAACGAATTCCATAAATCCACAACCCTCTGGCTAAAGAAACTTCTCCTCATTTCTGTGCTTTAAGTGGGTATCATCTAATTCTAAGACCGTGCCCTCTGGTCCTGGACTCACCCACCAAGGGGAAACAACTTAGCCACATCTACTCTGTCCAGTCCTTTCAACATTCGAAATGTCTCTATGAGGTCCCCTCTCATTCTTCTGTACTCCAGTGAGTACAGTCCAAGAGCCGACAAACACTCATCATACGTCAGCCCTTTCATTCTGGGAATCATCCTCGTAAATCTTCTCTGAACCCTCTCCAACATCAGCACGCCCTCCCTAAGATAAGGGTGGCTGCTTTTCTTTTTCCTCCCACCTTCTCCCCTCACCGACCAAGAACCTGTGCATCCCTGCCTCCGCCGCCTTTGGCGGTGACGAATTCCAGACTCCCTGCTGTCTGGCTGATGGAATTCCCCTTGGACTCTGCTCCAAAGGGACACCCCTTCTATCCTGAGGCCGTGCCCCCCGCCCCTTCCCGGAGCTCTCCCCACCTCGGAACTTCCCAGAGGACACCCCCCACCTCCGGACGCCAGCCGAGGGAGGGAGTGTGATGGCTTCAGGGCAGATTGGCGGCCGGTTTTGCGTAGAGGAGGATCCCACAATGAGGTGTGCATTGTTCAAGGTGAAATGGTCAGAGATGCAGTGCAGTTTCAGGCCCTTCGGCCCATTGACGGTGCTGCCCGTCAAACCCCCCCCCCCATTCGCGTTGATCCTATACTCCCCACATTCTCATCAACTCCCCCCAGATTCTACCCCTCACCCACACACACTTGGGGGGGCGGTGGGGGGGGGGGGGGGCGCTGCGGAGGGAGGGTGGTCGGTGTGATTTACAGTGGCCAATTAACCCACTGACTTGTACGATATCTTTGGGACGTGGGAGGGAACCGGAGCACCCGGGGGCTGCAAACTGCGCACAAGCGCACTGTACTGTTCTGTGTACAGCCACTGAGCTGGGCAGGGCATCTCTCCACCCACCCCTCCCCCTGACTTTGTCTCCTTTCTTTCTCCCCCTCCCCACCTGACAGCTGGCTGTGCTGTTGGCTCGCGAGAGGGCGCTGCTGGCAGAGCTGAATGTCCAGAAGAGCAGGCACCCCAAGCGTGAGTAGCGAATGAGGGGCTGTGCGCCGGAGCCCGCCCTCCCCGTGTCCCCGCCGCTCCCCAGAGCCCCGTTGGTGCGGCAGTAAGACCCTGTGGGTGGCGACGTGACAGTCACCCACACGCTCTCTCTCTCTCTGCCCCCCCCCCCCCCCGAGTGGTCGGTGCCTGGACTGGGTCGGCAGGGGAAGTGGTGGGAGCAGGCAGTTTGATGGGGTTTGAGGCTTTTAGACACATGAATATGAAGGGAATGGAGGGATGTGGATGATACACAGGGAGGACATTCAGTATAAATCAGCATCAAGATCGGCACAACATGGTGGGCCGAATGGCCTGTCCAGTGATGTACTGTTCTGTGTTCCAAGGGGACACTCCTGCCTCACCGTCTCAGCCCTACACCAACACCCACCACACTCTACCTCAGGCCGGCCATGGCTCAGACGGGGAAAGGGGTGTAACACACCAGCCGAGGTTCGGCGACTGCTCCCTCTCTCCTCACCCCGCATCACCCCGGCACATTCGTTTGGGCACCCTCTGCCTGTGTACCAATCTGGCCCCTCTGCTGGCAACTGTCGGACTTCTGTTTGTGTTTCTACAGCCCTGCTCGTCAACCAGGAGGTGCTGACCTGCTTGGGAAAGCAAGAGGTGAGGGAACAACTTCAGAAACTTCCATGCCCTGCCCTACCCCACCCCTTTCTGTATTCGGGGAGCACTTCACGGGACAGTGCGGAGGGAGCTTCACCCTGTGACCCCAGGAGTGTGTGACGGGACGGTGCGGAGGGAGCTTCACCCTGTGTCTGACCCCAGGAACGTATGACGAGATGGTGTGGAGGGAGCTTCACTGTGTGTCTGACCCCGGGAGTGTGTGACGGGACGGTGCGGAGGGAGCTTCACCCTGTGTCTGACCCTGGGAGTGTGTGACGGGACGGTGCAGAGGGAGCTTCGCCCTGTGTCTGACCCCAGGAGTGTGTGATGGGATGGTGTGGAGGGAGCCTCACTCTGTCTGACCCCGTGAGTGTGTGATGGGACGGTGTGGAGGGAGCCTCACTCCGTGTCTGACCCTGGGAGTGTGTGATGGGACGGTGTGGAGGGAGCCTCACTCTACATTTAGTCCATTTTATTTAAACAAGCTGTTTATTTCTATTTCTATTTCTTGTACATCTACACAGAGAAACATTGTCTCTGCACTGTACTTCTGTGCAAAAGAACACATTTTACGGCATACAAGTCTGATAACATATCTGATTCTGGGACCAGGTTCAGTTCCATGGTTTGACCAGCAGAGGGTGGTGCTGTCTCACTTTTTAAATGCCGTGATACCACAGGCAATGTTTTATTTAGGCTGAACAGCAGACTTGGAGTGTGGATCCCAGAGAGGTCATGCCCCTATACCTAATGCCATGGGTGCAAGGTCTTGAATTTCTAAAATCCTAGCTTCCAAACATGTGAGATATACCCTGTGTCTGACCCCGAGAGTGTGTGATGGGACGGTGTGAAGGGAGCTTCACCCTGTGTCTGACCCCGGGAGTGTGTGATGGGACGGTGTGGAGGGAGCTTCACCCTGTGTCTGACCCTGGGAGTGTGTGATGGGACGGTGTAGAGGGAGCAACACCCTGTGTCTGACCCCGGGAGTGTGTGATGGGACGGTGTAGAGGGAGCTTCACTCTGTGTGACCCTGCGAGTATGTGATGGGACGGTGCACTCTGCATTGGAACGGGGATCCTGAAACCTCTTCCTCTCTCAGTTACAGAACACTGACCAGCAGCTTGAAATGATCCTCTCCTGCGTTAGAGCCCGGAAAAAGTCCTTGCAGGAGCAGTTAGGGAGGTATGTGGGCCATGGATCCCAGCGACAGTTGCTCTCTGACCGCCTCGCCACTCCCCAACTCACTCACCTTCCCCTCGAACAAACCAGGCGTGTCCAAGTCTCCCAATCACTGTAAAATGCCAGGTACCATACTTCCCCAGGAGCAGGCCATTTGACCGCCAGGTCGCAGAGCAATTCCCTTCCCCTCCTGAATTTACACATTCTTACATTACCTACCCCCTCCCCCCCCCCCACCCCCATTACTCCCCACTGACCCACACACGAGGGGGGCAATTCACAGCGGCCAATTAACCCACCGACCCCGTGTGTCATCGAGATGTGGGAGGAAACCAGAGCACCTGAGGGAAACCCATGCGGTCACAGAGAGGACATGCAAACTCCACACACACACACACACACACACACACACACACAGACGGGGAGAGAGGCACACAGGCACATACAGATGCAGAGAGAGACACACACACACACACAGACGGAGAGAGAGGCACACACACACACAGACGGAGAGAGAGGCACACAGGCACATACAGATGCAGAGAGAGAGAGAGGCACACGCACAGAGAGAGAGAGAGACACACACAGACGGAGAGAGAGGCACACAGGCACATACAGATGCAGAGAGAGAGAGACACAGAGAGAGAGAGAGACACACACACACACAGACGGAGAGAGAGGCACACAGGCACATACAGATGCAGAGAGAGAGAGAGACACACACACACACAGACGGAGAGAGAGACACACACACACACAGACGGAGAGAGAGGCACACAGGCACATACAGATGCAGAGAGAGAGAGAGAGACACAGAGAGAGAGAGAGAGACACACACACACAGACAGAGAGAGAGGCACACAGGCACATACAGATGCAGAGAGAGAGAGAGACACGCACAGACACACACAGACAGAGACACACACACACACACAGACAGAGAGACACACACACAAGAGACAGAGAGAGACACACACACAAGAGACAGAGAGAGACACACACACAGAGACAGCACTGGAGGTCGGGACCGAACCCAGGGCTCTGGAGCTGTGAGGCAGTGACTTTACCCACTGTGCCATCGGACGGAGACCCGTGAACGTGGTATGGTGACTGGCCCTGAGAGGTGGGAGAAACCCGACACTCGTTCCCACGGGAAGTGCGAGAGGGGTGGCTGAATGGCCTGATCTGTGCTGGCCTCTCTGAGAGTGACGTTGATGTCGTCAGGAGGGGAGCAGTGATGGGGGCACATACCCTCCCGTGTGGCACTCTCACACAAAGTGAGCACAGATGGTGATATTCCTCTCCTCCCCCCCACCACCTCTCTCATCGAGGGCAGCAGGCAGAGGGGGACACCAACCCCCTGCAGATTCTCCTCCAAGTCACACACCGTCCTGGAACTCCCTCCCCGACCACACTGGGAAGCTTGCACTTCAGTTACTAAGACGTTACGATGCAGCTTTATAAAAAATCTGGTCAGGCTGCATCTGGAGTATTGTGTTCAATTCTGGTCGCCGAAGGGTGTGGAGGCTTTGGAGAGGATGCGGAAGAGGTTCACCAGGATGCTGCCTGGTCTCGAGGGCCTGAGGTTGGGATTGAGGAGAACCTAGGAGATTGAGGGGTGACCTTGTACAAAATCATGAAGGGTGAACGCACAAAGTCTTTTTAGAGGCACTAAAAACTAGAGGACGTAGGTTTAAGATGAGAGAGGAGAGATTTAATAGGAACCTGAGGGGCAACTCTTTCATTAAAATGGTGGTCAGTACGTGGAAGGAGCTGCCAGAGGAAGTGGTTGAGGCAGGTACATTAACAATGTTTAAAAGACACTTGGATCGGAAGGGTTTAGAGGGATATGGGACCAGCTTGGTGGGCACCGTGGTAGCCATGGGCGAGTTGGGCTGAAGGGCCTGTTTCCGTGCTGTATTACTCTATGATGTATACCCAACTCTCCCTGCGTGGGGAAAAGCTTGCCCCTTGGGTCCACTTTTAAATAGCTCCCCTTCTCACCTTAAACCTGTGCCCTCCAGTTTTAGACTCCCCTACCCTGGAGAAAAGACTGACCGTCCACCTTATCTACACTCCTGGTTTTATGAACCTCCGTAACGTCAGCCCTCAGCCTCCTCTGCTCCAGGGAAAACAGTCCCAGCCTCTCCTTGTAACTCGAGCCCCCCAAGTCCCCGTGACCTCCTCGGGAATCCTTTCTGCGTCCCCTCCAGTTGGATGACGTCCTTCCTCTAGCTGGGTGACCGGGACTGCACGTGGTGCCCCAGGTGCAGTCTCACCAACGACTTAGAACGTGACGCCCCCAACTCTTGTACTCAGTTTTCTGAACCTGCAGTGGTAAAGGGATGGGTGTGGAGAGCTGCCTGTCCGTTGCGAACCAACCCAGTCGGATGGACAGAGGGCAGCTGACAGAAGGGAGGGGGTGGGATGAACTCCCCACTGAGGGTGAAGTGGTGAGGCAGCCCCTGGTCCTTGCTCAGCTCTCACTCTTCCCCCCCACCCCACCCCACCCTCGTCTCCTCCGCCCCAATGCAGGGAGCAGAAGTGGCTGACAGAGGAGCAGGAGATTGAGAGGTCCCTGCGGGAGAGAGAGGATGCGAGGCAGACCGTCTTCCAGAGTCTATCGGCGAACAGGTGAGGGGGTGGGCCAGAGGAATGGGGGCACCCAGGTTCTCCCTGGTTGGTAAGCGGCGTGCCGTGGGGAGGGAGTGCGGCGGGGAGGGGGAGCCACGCCGCAGGAGGGGCAGTGGGGAGGGAGCTCGACGGGCAGCGGAGGGAGTGCCACTGGAGGGGAGGTGGGGAGGGAGCGCGGCAGGGGCAGCGGGGAGGGAGCGCCGCGGGAGGGGTGGTGGGGAGGGAATGCCGCGGGAGGGGAGCTCGACGGGGGCAGAGGAGGGAGTGCCACGAGAGGGAAGAGTTCTCCACCCCTGCAGCCAGTGCCCCTGGTAGCATCACCTCTGCATCACCCCCCCCACCCGCCGGACCCGTACTGACCCCCTGTTGCCTCTGGCCCTCAGCGCCTTGCAGAAGATGAGGAGGGACCTGCAGAAGCTGACCTCTCAGAAGGAGAAGCTGCTGACCGCCCTGGGCAGCTTCCTGGATGAGCACTACCCTCCCCCCGGCGAGGCGGAGACCGGCGGCAAGAAGAAGGTGAGGTGGGGCTGGGGTTCCTGAGGGGTTGCGGGAGGAGAGCTGAACCCCCACTTTGGCCCTCGCTCTCTCCTCACACTGCCTAACCAAATGGTGGTGGATGTTCCCCCATGGGTCAGCCTGTGCAATGGAGGGGGAAGGTTACCCTTTCCGCAGCATGCACTACCCCAGACCTGTCTCTGACAGCGTATTTCTGTTGTGCACTAATGTCTTGTTTCGCTCGGTCTTTATTGTCTCTTTGCTGTCTGGTAATTAATGTGTAATTTGTGTGTGGTGTCTGTATCTACGTGCCTGTGACGTTGCTGCAAGCACGTTTCTTACTAGAGCTGTACCTCACTGCACGTGTACGGGGGGGGGGGTGCAGGGAGAGGTGACGAGGGTGGGGAGAGGTTGGGGGGAGAGGTGGGGAGAAGTTGAGGGGAGAGGTGACAAGGGTGGGGGAGCGGGGGGGAGTGGGAGAGGTGACAAGGGTGGGGAGGTGATGGGGGGAGAGGTGACGAGGGTGGGGAGGTGACGGGGGGAGAGGTGACGGGGGGCAGCGGTGATGAGGGTGGGGAGGTGACGGGGGGAGGAGAGGTGACGGGGGGAGAGGTGACGGGGGAGAGGTGACGGGGGGGAGAGGTGACGGGGGGGAGAGGTGACGGGGGGGAGAGGTGACGGGGGGAGAGGTGACGGGGGGAGGAGAGGTGACGGGGGGAGGAGAGGTGACGGGGGGAGGAGAGGTGACGGGAGGAGAGGTGACGAGGGTGGGGAGGTGACGGGGGGGGAGAGGTGACGGGGGGAGGAGAGGTGACGAGGGTGGGGAGGTGACGGGGGGAGGAGAGGTGACGAGGGTGGGGAGGTGACGGGGGGAGGAGAGGTGACGGGGGGTGGGGAGGTGACGGGGGGAGGAGAGGTGATGGGGGAGAGGTGACGAGGGTGGGGAGAGGTTGGGGGGGCAGAGGTGACGGGAGGCAGGGAGTGAGATAACCAGGGTGCGGAGAGGTTGGGGGGGGGTGGAGAACTGACGAGTGTGGGGGAGGTGACAAGGGGGGGGAGAGGTGGGGTGTGGGAGGTGGGAGGGCTGTTGACGGTGGGGAGAAGTCGGGGGGGAGAAGTGAAGTGGAGGAGGGAGTGAGAACTAGGGTGGGGGGGAGGTTACGGGGGCAGGGTGACGAGGGTGGGGAGAGGTGATGAGCGTGGAGAGAGGGGGGAGAGGTGACGAGGGGTGGGGGGGAGGTGAGGTGGGGGGTGGGAGAGGTGTCGAGGGTGGGGAGAAACAGCAGACTGGTTGGAGCTGTCCCCGCGGACGGTGTCCCCGATTTTGGGGAGGGGAGGAAACTTTCTCAATCCCAGGGAGGGTGCCTGATCATTTGCATTTTTTCTCCCCCCTCCGGTGCAGAGACTGACCCACGGGAACGCTGCCGACCTCATCACTTTCCATGAAATGCTGGAGGTGAGAGCGGGCGAGGGGTCAAGGGGAGGACTTGAGGGGCCCCAAGAACATCGTCCACCCTCTGGCCGCTGTGACAACACCCAGCCCCTGCTGCATTCCACCGATGCCCCAGTATGTCCAGTCGAACGGGGTGGGTCCCTCCCTCCACACCGCCGACCCTCCCTGCGACGCGAAGCGCTCCCTCCTCGCCGCCCTTCCCCACGACGCGAAGTGCTCCCTCCTCGCCGCCCTTCCCCACGACGCGAAGTGCTCCCTCCTCGCCGCCCTTCCCCACGTCCATTACCGTTGTCTCACTCGCTCCCCTCTCTCCCCTGGTTCAGCGCCTGATGACCAGGGCGATGGGCAGCCCCCACGACCCGTACCTGGAGCTGGACGAGTCGTACTGGCCCCCCTACGTGGAGGCGCTGCTGCGTCACGGTGTGGCTCTGCGCCACCCCCAGGACTCCCGTCGCATTCGCTTGGAGGACTTCCACGAGTAGCTGAGTGAGAGAGGGAGCCCCCCTCCCCCCTTTTCCCATGTGGTCGGGGATGAGTGGGAGTGAGGGATATGTACGGGCTGCTGTGTGTTTGGATGTGTATCTGCACAGTGGGGCACGTCACCACAATTGCCTGTAGTGCACGTGTGGAGTAAGTGATAGGGAGGGCTGTGTGTGTGTGTGTGTGTGTGTGTGTGTGTATGCAGACTGCTTGTGCAGGTGTGTGTGTGTGTGTGTGTATAGACACGACTTGTGCAGACGTGTGTGTGTATAGTCATGATTGTACTTGTGTAGGGGTGTGTGTGTGTACAGGCACGACTACTTGTGTAGGGTGTATGTGTACAGGCACGACTGTACTTGTGTAAGGATGTGTGTGTGTGTATGTGTAATATACAGTGTCTGCATTTTCTGGGGTAGTGCAACCCTACCCCCCCAACAGTCAGCCTGTTGCAAGGTTGCACACCCCTGCCCTCACCTGTCAGTAAAGCATGCCTGCGGACGCCTCTTGAGGTGGGATCTACAGCACCAGCTCTTCCTGGAGCCAGCCGTGTCCCTGGTCCACAGCCGGAGCCAGGCTTCTCCCCGCCTTCCTGCGTCGTGCTGCTTCAAGCTACTGCCGCAGTGATCCATCATCCTCGTTTGGTCCGAGGTACGACAGGAGCCGTATGTCCCTGTGTCTGTCGGGGGTCGGCGGCGGGTGCCCTCGGAGGTGGCTGGCCAGCAGCTGTATCGGGATATGTGGGCAGGACTTCCACTCGTGAGCTGCCTCTACTGCCGTCAGTTCACCAAAGACTGCGGCTTTGATTGATGAGTTGGACTGAGTTATAGCCTCGTCAGCTGATGTGGTCAGACAGAACTCCAGGGTAGGTTCGATGTCATTAGGCTCAGATAACGTAAGAGGAGCAACCTTTTTGTCATGTTCCGGTTTGGAAAATAAAATGTTGCCTTGTTTAAACACAGGGTAAAACTCCCTCTGCACTGTCCCATCACACACTCCCGGGTTCAGACACAGGGTCAAGCTCCCTCCGCACCGTCCCATCACACACTCCCGGGGTCAGACACAGGGTGAAGGTCCCTCCGCACCGTCCCATCACACACTCCCGGGGTCAGACACAGGGTGAAGCTCCCTCCGCACCGTCCCATCACACATTCCCAGGGTCAGACACAGGGTGAAGCTCCCTCCACACCGTCCCATCACACACTCCCGGGGTCAGACACAGGGTCAAGCTCCCTCCGCACCGTCCCATCACACATTCCCAGGGTCAGACACAGGGTGAAGCTCCCTCCACACCGTCCCATCACACACTCCCAGAGCAGGGAGGATTTGGCTGACAGCTCTATCTGTCAGTTCCTTGATGCTGTTGTGGGATGAAGCCCAGGAGAAGGACTTGAGGGAGAAGCTGGTGTTAGAGAGGACTCAGTAGGACAGCAGTGGTTAGACAGGGTAGCCATTCATGGGTCCAGATGGTGGGCTTTCAGGGTGTCAGTCTGATCCGACTGCCTGCTCCTCTTCCGAGGAGACGTCTGTGCCCGGGTGTCCCTGGAGAGGCAGCAAATGGTGTCCACTGCCTTTTTGGAGACCCTCCCTTTTCTCTCTCCTACCTTCTGGACGGAGATACAGGAGCTCGAAAGCCTGGACACCCAGACTCAAGAACAGCTTCTTCCCCACCGCTGTTAGACTCCTGAACCAACCACCTCTTTCCCATCCCCTTCCCGGTGGCGCTGCCATGTTCTGGAACCCTTAATTCTACCTCTTCAGTTATTGTCACTTCAACATTTCTTTTTGTATGACCTCAGTCTGCACAACAGTGTTGGCAGTATTCCCTTTGTCACTTGTTGCTGTATGTATTGTTTCATCGTCGTACAGCACAGAAACTGGTTCTTCAGCCCAACTGGTCCATGCCAACCAAGTGCCCATCAAAAGTACTTTCACCTATCTCCTGCTCTTCCCCCTCCTCCCCACCCATTCATTCTGGCTTCTCCCCTCTTCCTTTCCAGTCCCGATGAAGGGTCTCAGCCCGAAACGTCGACTGTCCATTTCCTTCCATCGATGCTGCCCGACCTGCTGAGTTCCTCCAGCGTCTCGTGTGCATTGCTCCAGATTTCCAGCATTGGCCGTCTCTCTTGTGTCCCCATCTGCCCATGTTTGGCCCCTACCGCTCCTCAACCTTTCCTATCCACCTGCCTGTCCAAGTGCCTTTTAGGTGTTGTCAATATACCTGCCCCAACCACTTCCACTGGCAGATCGCTCCGTATTCAGACCACAAAAAAGTTCCCCTCAGGTTCCTATTAAATCTTTCCTCTCTCACCTTTAAACCTATGCTCTCTAGTTCTTGATCCCCCAAGTACTATTACCATGTGAGCTTAGATCAGATTTCTTTATTAGTCACGTGTACATCGAAACACACAGTGAAATGCATCTTTTGCACAGAGAGTTCTGGGGGCAGCCCACAAGTGTCGCCACGCTTCCAGTGCCAACGTAGCACGCCCACAATAAGCAAGGAATTTCATTGCACCCTGGTGTATGGGACAATAAGCTAAACTAACTAATCGCTGTACCTTCCGCAGCGCAGCGCTCCCGCAGCACCAACCTTCACACCCCCCTTCTCCTTCCCTGCCTTCCCCCACCTCCCCCGTCCTTTCTCCATCTCTTAGCCACTCCCATCTGCAGGACCCCTCTGTCTCCACAGCCCCCAGTTGCTGGTTCCCAAGTGCAGCGGAATTCATCTGGGGAAATCACACAATGCGGTGACGTTGCGATGCTTTATTGTGAATCTGAGAGCAACTAATGGAGAGAAAACAAGGTCTGGAGCCTAAGGCAAACCCTGGGTGGGCTGAATCAATGTAGAAGCTGTCAAGGCTGTGACTTGGCTAGATTTCCTTCCATTGGGCTGGGGAGACGGGCATCTATTGCCCTTAAAACGCCCCTGGAGAAGGTGGAAGACGAGCCACCTCCCTGAACCGCTGCAGTCCATGGGGGGAAGGTGCTCCCATGGTGCCGTGGGAGGGAGTTCCAGGATTTGGACTGGGCGACGATGAAGGAACGGGGACTGTCCCATCTCTGGAAGGAACAGCTGTGTACTTCCTTTCTTTTTAAATCTTTTTATTAGTTTTCAAATTAATACAGATTAATATACAGCATCAATTTTTGTGCACGTAATACACACAGATCAGGGGAACAATCATGGCATGGATAGTCATAAAGAACAGTAAAATATAAAAAAATTTGTAGCTCCCACGATCTCTTAGTAAATGAATATAATACAAGAAAGGATAGAAAAAGATTTGTTATATAAATGTTAAAGAAAACCCAAATCAATAAGAAAAATTGTAAACAATATAAACTAAACTAAACAAAAAAAAATTTTTTAAAAAAACAAACAACAAAAAAAAGAAAAAAAAACTGGGCTAAAATTTCTCAGTAGAAACAGAGCAATATTATGTCATCGGCTCTGTTCCTCCAAGTTGGAAAGTTATTGAAAGGGGATCTATATCATGTGAAAATATTGAATAAATGGACTCCAAATATTTTCAAATTTAAGGGAAGGATCAACAGTATCACTCCTAATTTTTTCCAAGTTTAAACATTCTATAGTTTGAGAGAACCATTGAAAAGTAGTCGGGGGTATTGGATCCTTCCATTTAAGCAAAATGGATCATTTGGCCATTCATGTGTCAAAGGCAATCATACGGTTAGCGGAGGCAGATAAATGGCCAGACTCTATCCTTGGTAATCCAAAAATTGCTGTGATAGGGTGAGGTTGTAAATCAATCTTCAATACAGTTGAGATAATGTTAAAAATATCTTTCCAATATTTTTCCAAAAGAGGACAGGACCAAAACATATGTGTCAGAGAAGCCACATCCGATTTACATCTGTCACATGTAGGATTTATATGGTGATAAAAACGAGCTAATTTAACTTTGGACATATGGGTCCTGTGGACTACCTTAAACTGTATCGAGTGTCTGGCCCACATTGAAGATGTATTAACTAAATGAAGAATTTTCTTCCAAGTCTCTGTAGGTAAAGGTGTTTGGAGTTCGCTTTTCCATTCATTCTTAATTTTGTCTAATGATTCTAGACGTATTTTCATAATTAAATCATAGATTATTGCTATCAAGCCCTTCTGATAAGGATTAAGACCTAAAATTTTTTCCGTAGTTTCAATTTTGTAAGGTGTGGGAAAAGAGGGTATAGTAGCTTTTAAACAATTTCTAATCTGCAAATATCAGAAAAAGTGTGATCTGGACAAATTATATTCATTACACAATTGTTCAAAAGATGAAAAACAGTTATCAATGAATAGATCCCGAAAACATACTACCCCCTTCCTTTTCCGTATGGAAAAAGCTGAGTTAACTCTGGAAGGATGAAAGAAAAAATTAGATTGAATGGGACTTGACAAATTTATTCAATCCAAAAGATTTACGAAATTGAAACCATATTCATATTGTATGTTTAACTATTGGGTTAGTCGTATGTTTACTTAATTTGGTAAGTGCAAAAGGGAGTGAAGCTCCTAAAATAGAAACTAATGAAAATTCAAGAACTGGTGCTCAAGGCACACCCATTTGGGGCATTGAATTACATCAAAAACTTGTATCCAACCATGTACTTCCAAGTCGGGTGTTTTCCCCCCACCCTGCCTTGGTGGGAGAGAGGAGACGGGTTTGGGAGGTGCCGTCGAGTGACAGCTGATGCGTGGGCAGTCATGTCTGAAAAATGTCTTGGAGTTCTTCGAGGAAGTAGCCAAGAGGGTAGGGCAGCGGATGTTGTCCACATGGACTTTGACAAGGTCCCTCATGGAAGGCTGGTCTGGAAGGTTAGATCACATGGGATCCAGGGGGAGGCAGCCGACTGGATACCTAACTGGCTCAGTGGTGGGAAGCAGAGGGTGATGGTCGAGGGTTGTTTCTCGGACTGGAGGCCTGTGTCTAGTGGTGTGCCGCTGGGGCCCTTGTTTGTAATTTATACGATTTGGATATGAACGTACAAGGCACGGTTAGTAGGTTTGCAGGTGATGCTAAAATAGGTGGTGCTGTAGGTGGTGTAGAAGGTTATGAACAATTACAGGGGGATCTTGATTATGTGGGCTGAGGATTGGCAAATGGCTTTCAATCCAGATAAATTTTGGGAGATCAAACCAGGGTAGGACTTGTACAATGAATGTGAGGTCCCTGACGAGTGTTGTGGAACAGCAAGACCTTGGAGGGCAAGTGCCTAATTCACTGAAAGCAGCGTCACAGGTAGACAAGGTGATGGTGAAGGGGTTCAGCACGCTGGCCTTCATCAGTCAGGGCACTGAGTACAGGAGTCGGGAAGTTATGTTATATAAGACGTTGGTGAGGCCGCACTTGGAGGACTGTGAACCGTTTTGGTTGCCCTGTTCTAGGAAAGGTGCTATTAAACTGGAAAGAGAGCAGAAGATATATACCAGGATGTTGCCTGGACTTGAGGCCCTGAGTTACGAGGAGAGGTTGCATAGACTAGGACCTTATTCCCTGGAACGTAGGAGATTGAGGGGTGACCTGACAGCTGTATGAGATCATGAGGGGCATAGACAGGGTGAAAGCACACAGTCTTTTTCCCAGAGGGAGAGAGCTAAAAACAAGAGGCGAGAGATTTAAAAGGGACGTCAGGGGCAGCTTCACACAAAGGGTGGTGCATATTTGGAATGAGCTGCCAGAAACAGTGGTTGAGGCGGGCACATTAACAACATTTAAAAGCCATCTAGATAAGTACATGGAGAGAAGAGGTTCAGAGGGCTGTGGGCCAAACACAGGCAGATGGACCAGCTCGCTGGGCAACACAGTCGGCATGGACGAGTTGGGCCGAAGGTCCTGTTTCCCTGCTGTGTGACTCAATAATTCGACCCCTGTTCAGGTGGTCGGTTACTTCCCCTGGAGTGACCGTGAGAAGATGTTGCTCATCCCCTTCGGAGATGGGAACCATCGCTCTGACACAAGCGACCTGCCTCTTCATCCAACAAAGTCCAGCCTGTCCCACTCTGGAACCCTCCCAACACCCCTCCCTGTGACCCTGCGGGAAGAGAGCTCCAGGAACCTCCAGAGGGTGGGAATAAATGGGCCCGTCTTGGTGTGACCAGGGTACCACAGGGATCAGTGCTTTGTGGCCTCAGCGATCCCGTGGTCTGTACATGGGACAGGTTCTGAGGTCTGCTGATGACAGAAAACAAGACTGAGTTGGGAGGACGGCACAGGTGACTTGGACACGTTGAGTGGGTGGGTCACGCCGCAGCAGATGCCGTTTAAGGGAAACAAATGTGAAGTTACCCACATCCGTTTAAGTGAGATGTTGGCTAGTGTTGATGCACAAGGGTGTCCTTGTACACTTGTCTTCCGAAAGCAAGCAGTTAAAAAGGCAAATGGCGCGTTGGCGTGCGTTGGAAGAGGGTTTGAGTACGGGAGTGAAGATGTATAGGAGCCACACAATCTGCTGGAGGAACTCGGAGGGTCGAGCAGCTTCTGTGGGGGGTGGGGTGGGGGGAAGGACGTGGACGTGTTTGGGGCAGTTTCTGCGCTGTATGACTCGGAGCGGTGGGGTGCCTGGAACGGGCTGCCAGGGGTGGTGGGGGCAAGTCGACGCAATAGGTATGGAGGGATATGGATCACCTACAGTGCAGGAGAGATTTGGTACAAATGCGTTGAGCTGAGGGCCGGTCCCCGTGTCATTAGAGTCACACAGCACAGCAATGGGCCCTTTGGCCCAACTGGCCCCTGCCGACCCAAGGTGCCCCATTTGCCGGCGTTTTGACCTTTCCTATCCATGGAGCTGTCAACATTCTCTTTTGAATGTTGATGTAGCTGCCTCAGCTTCTTCCTCTGGCAGCTCGTTCCATATACGGACCACCCTCTGCGTGAAGAAATTGCCCCTCAGCTTCTGATTAAATCTCCCCCCACCCCAAACCTATGCCCTCAAGTTCTTGATTCTCCAACCCTGGGGGGATAAAAACTGGGTGCACATTCACCTTATCGATGCCCCTCATGATTTTCTAAACCTCTATAAGATCACCCCTCAGTCTCCTACACTCTAAGGAATAAAGTCCCAGCCTGTCCAACCTCTCCCCATGACTCAGTCCCTCAAATCCTTGTAAATCTTTTAGAACCATAGAACACTACAGCACAGAAAACAGGCCATTCGGCCCTTCTAGTCTGTGCCGAAACTTTATTCCGCTAGTCCCATTGCCCTGCACTCAGTCCATAACCCTCCAGACCTCTCCCGTCCATGTATCCATCCAATTTATTCTTAAAACATAAGAGTGAGCCCACATTTACCATGTCAGATGGCAGCCCGTTCCACACTCCCACCACTCTCTGAGTGAGGAAGTTCCCCCTAAACCTTTCACCCTAAAGCCATGTCCTCTCGTACTTATCTCTCCTAATCTCAGTGAAAGGAGCCGACTCGCATTTACTCTGTCTATACCCCTCATAATTTTGTAAACCTCTATCAAATCTCCCCTCATTCTTCTACGCTCCAAGGAACAAAGTCCTAACCTGTTCAATCTTTCCCTGTAACTCAACTCCTGAAGATCCGGCAACATTCTAGTAAATCTCCTCTGCACTCTTTCAATCTGACTGACATCCTTCCTATAGTTAGGTGACCAGAACTGTGCGCAATATTCCAAATTTTCCAGCTGCAATCTTATGCTGCACCGATTGACGTTCAACATCCCCACCCCACGCCCCATCCATCCTCTTTTTCCCCCCCCCCCCCCCCCATCTTAGTCATTTTTCTCCTTCCTCCCCCTCAGGGCCTGGTAGACACACCTGAGAAGCAGCAGCCCCAGCAGAGCTGCGGTGGAGGCCAGCGCGCCCAGGAACGCCATCACATCCAGCCCGTGGTAGATGTACCAGGGCAGGTCAAAGCTGGCCGGCCTGAGGTGGGGGGCCCCCCCATGCTGTAGCACGAACTCCAGCCAGTAGATGGCCCGCTGCAGGGGGTGCTGGGGCTGGTCGCGGTGCAGGGCGGACAGCCGGTGCATGCTGCGGCGGTAGCCGGGGGTGCTGGTCACCTCCCGCACGGCCTCCTCCAGCTGCCCGGCCCGCAGGGTGGTCGTGTCCAGCACCTTGGCTGCCCCCCGGGCCTCCAGCCGGACCAGGTTGTCGAACTGGTCGAAGATGAGGGGCAGGCCCACCACCGGCACCCCGTGGTAGATGGCCTCGTACAGGCCATTGGTGCCCCCATGGGAGATGAAGGCCACCACCTTAGGGTGCCCCAGCAGGTCGTTCTGGGGTATCCACCCCATCACCAGGGTATTGTTGCCCACCCCCTTGGGTACTGGCCCCACGTGGCGCCAGACCACCCTCTGGGGCAGCCTGCTCAAGCTCACGGCGATGGTCTCCGCCATCCAGTCGGGCAGGGTGGTGACCAGCGTCCCCAGTGACAACAGCACCACCCCGTGCTCCCCTGAGCCCTGCACGAAGGCCTCCAGCTCAGGGTCGAGGGGGCTGGCCGGCCGGCACTGGAAGCCCCCCATGTACACCATGCTGGGGATGGTGGGCCGGGGGAACTCCAGCACAAAGTCCACCCTTATCAGCCACAAGTCGGCAGCCAGTATCACCTCCCGCAGCCCGGTCCCGGGACCCAGGTAGCGCCGGCACAGCTCCTGGTAGTTGCCCTCCACCATGGAGGCCACCAGGATGATGGTCATGAAGTGCTGGATGGTGTTGGAGAGGCGCTGGGAGAAGGACATGGTGTCGGTCAGCCAGCTCCCCACCACCGGCACGTAGGAGGGCGGGGAGGGGGCCAGCAGGTGGTGGCAGTCCCCGTTGGTGAGCCAGCGGGCGTTGTGGACCAGCAGCAGCTTCAGGTGCCGGGCCAGCATGGATCCGGTGGGGTACAGGGGATCGGTCAGCAGGAGATGAAAGCCGGCCCCTTCCAGCTCCCCCATCAGCCGCCTGTCCTCGAACAGCTGGACGATGAACCGCTGCGTGCACTGGTGCGTCTCGTAGACAATCCGCCGCATGTTGAGGTTGTTGCGCAGGAAGGCCATCGGGGTGTAGCCATTCCGGAAAGTCTCCAGCGTCTCCACCACCAGGTTGGAGACCATCTGCCTGTCCTCGACGATGCCCAGTTTCCCGTCCATCGGCACGATGAAGGAGCGGTAGAGGGAGGGGTCCTCCTTGATGTAATGGCTGGTGGAGGTGTGCAGGACACTGAGGGAGTGCCCGCGGGCACGGAGCTCCTCCAGCAGCACCTTCATGTTGATCCAGTGGCTCCCATCCACCGGCACCACGAGGATGTTGGCACAGCCCGATCCCGGCACCAGCACGCCCAGCAGGACAGCCGTGAGTCTCAGCCAGCGCGGCAGCTTGTCGGGGTCCACAGTCAACATCCTGGGATGCAGTAGGGAAGGGAAAAGGTTGATTAGCCATGCCCTGTTCCTTACCTCCCCTCTCCTGTGATGGGACAGTGTGGAGGGAGCTTCACTCTGTGTCTGACCCCGGGAGTGTGTGATGGGACAGTGCGGAGGGAGCTTCACCCCGTGCCTGATCCCGGGAGTGTGTGACGGGACGGTACGGAGGGAGCTTCACTCTGTGTCTGACCCCGGGAGTGTGTGATGGGACGGTGTAGAGGGAGCCTCACTCTGCGTCTGACCCCGGGAGTGTGTGATGGGACGGTGGGGAGGGAGCTTCGCTCTGTGTCTGACCCCGGTAGTGTGTGATGGGACGGTGTAGAGGGAGCCTCACTCTGTGTCTGACCCCGGGAGTGTGTGATGGAACGGTGGGGCGGGAGCTTCACTGTGTCTAACCCTGGAAGTGTGTGATATGTTTCCAAGTCAGAGAGTTGGGGACTGGGAAGGAAGCCTGGTGGTATTCCCCTGCTGCCCTTTTCCCTCTTGGTGGGAGACGTGGTGGGTTTGGGAGGTGCTGTCGGAGCAGTCTGGGTGAATAATTGCAGTGAATTTTGTAGACAGTGCATGCTGCGGCCACTGTGCACCGGTGGTGGAGGGAGGGAGCGTCTAGGGGGATGGATGGGGTGCGGATCAAGAGGGCTTCTTTGTCCTTGGTGGTGTTGAGCTTGTCGAGAGTTGGTAGAGCTGCACTCACCCAGGCAAGTGGGGAGTGTTCCAGCACACTCCTGACATGTAGATGGGGGAGAGGTAATGTGGCGGATATGGAGTGCATGGACTAACTCCACCCAGGCAAGTGGGGAGTGTCCTGTCACACTCCTGACGTGTAGATGGGGGAGAGGTAATGTGGCGGATGTGGAGTGCATGGACTAACTCCACCCAGGCAAGTGGGGAGTGTCCCGTCACACTCCTGACGTGTAGATGGGGGAGAGGTAATGTGGCAGATGTGGAGTGCATGGACTAACTCCACCCAGGCAAGTGGGGAGTGTCCCGTCACACTCCTGACTTGAGCCTTGTAGATGGGGGAAAGGCCTTGGTGGGGGGATCAGGAGGTGAGTCATTCTGGATCCCCAGCCCCTGACCTGTGCTTGTAGCCCCATATTTATATAGCTGGTCCAGTTGTTCTCATAATGGTGAACTCCAGGATGTTGATGGTGGGGGACTGGGCCATGGGAATGCTAAGGGTAGGTGTTCACAGCCCCTCTAGTTGGAGGTGGCCATTACCTGGCATTTGGGTGGTGAGAACGTTACCCACCCTCACCAGATTTGGGTGGGCACAACCTGGCTTTACCAGTGCCAGCTTTGGGGCTGGGCTGAGGAACACTAAGGAGTGGGCAGTCTTGGTGGGAATTGTACAGCGGCTCACACACAGTAGCCTTAGCGGAGGACATTTACAGCAGCAATTGGAGGTACAGGGAATAAGGGTCATCCAATAACCGTGGAGGACTTTAATCAGGTCAATAGAGAGAGTGCGAAACAGGCCCTTCGTCCCACCAAATCTGTGCTGACCCATCCATACTAATCCTAAAACTGAATGCACACATGCGGACACGGAGACAGACACGGCCGGAAGTCCGGATCGAAGCTGGGCTCCGGTGCTGTGAGACAGTGGCTCTAACCCACTGTGCAAAGGGCACACCAGATCGGCAGTAGTAACAGTGAGAAGCATTTGACCCCCGGGCAGCTCGGTCACTTGAGAGAGCTCTCTGGATGCTTAAGGGCTCTGGGGTTAATGCAGGGAGCTGGCAATGAGGTGTCTCACTGAGTGGTGGTGGGACGAGGGCTCTGTTGCCCCTGTGTTGGGGAGGAGGGAGTGGGGTGTGAGGGAGACCTGGAAGTCATGGTGGGCAGGAGTTGCACTGCCCACACTGAGAGGTGAGGGCTGTCTAGGGTGGGTTGTTGACTGTCAGTGGAGGGGGTGGGGCATCCAGGTGGTGAAGATTCCAGCTTCTGGGATCAAAACACCAGCGGCAGACAGAGGGTGCTGGCGGCCAATGTGCAGATGATGAGGGTGATAAGGCAGCGATACGGGGCTGGAGTGCGTGCCAAGGAATGTGTGGCATTTAGCAGTGAAGGGGGGGTGGGGTGACGGAGGGGAGGGAGGAAGTTTGGCTGCCCCTCCTCCGCCAGACGGCTCCCGACCAGGAGTTTCTTCCCCCCCGCCCCCCCCCCCCAACATACACACGGGAAGATCGGCAGTGGTGGGGGGTAGAAAACAGGCCACGGGGACCCCTCACCCGGGCCAGTCCACCGCTCATGGTTGCTGGGGAGGGGTGAGGTGGGCCCGGTCCAGAGGTCGTCCCTGCCGGAGGAGTGGTGCTGAGTGGGGGGGGGGGGGGGGGGTGTGACAGTCCCTGCACCTCTGCAACCTTGCCCGTCTCTGTGACCCTGCCCCCCCCCCCCGGCCCCTACACCCCTCCCCTATCTCTGCCAGCAATCCCAGCACTGTGCTTGCCCCCAAGTTCCTGAATTTACCCCCTGAAACCACTCTGCCTCTCCTTTAAAGGAGGTATTAAGGTCCCTGACCCCTTGCCCCTAATGACTAGCCCCACCGAAACATATTGGATCTTTGCGTCCCTTTCACAGAGTCATCTCGCACTGAAATGGGTCAACCTGACTGACTGCCGAGCACCCATTTAGATCGGTCCCATCTTCTATTAGAACATAGAACAGTGCAGCACAGAGCAGGCCCTTCGGCCCACAATGTCGTGCCGACATAGCTAATCCCTCCCACCTACAGAATACCCATATCCCTCCATTTTCCTCTCATTCATGTGCCCATCCAAGCCCCCAATGAATCTGCCTCCACCACCCTATCGGGCAACGCACTCGAGGCATCCACCATCCTCCGAGCAAAAGCCCACCCCTCATGTCTCTTCTGAACCCACCCCCTCTCACCCCAAATGCATGCCCTCTGGTATTGAATCGCTCAGTAATGGGAAAAAGATATTTCTTGTCCACCCTATCTATGCCCCTCATAATTCTATACACTTCCAACAGATCACCCCTCGGCCTCCGCCGCTCCAGAGGAAAGTGCCCAGGTTTCTCCAGCCCAGTATGCCCAGTTTGCTCCAATCCAGGCAGCATCCTAGAAAACATCCTCCACACCCTCTCCAAAGCCCCAACGCACCCCCTCCCTATTCTCGCCACATTTGTGTCAACTCCCCCCCCCCCACCCCCAGATTCTAGCCCTCAACCACACACTGGGGGCAATTTAACCCACCAACCCTGCATGTCGTTGGGACGTGGGAGGAAGCCCATGCGCCTTGATTCCTCGGGGAAGGAGGAGTGGTTAAACACGGGAGCTTCCCGAGTTTGCACTGGGATCCCCTCCTGCTCCAACCCCTGAGCTTCCAAACCAGTTCCCCAGCTGCCTGTTCTGCCACCACGGGCTTGCACTGACTGGCTGACGGCTATCCACAATTGCCTGGGGCAAGGGAGGACAGGAGGCTGTTGCAAGGAAACATAAGCAGGAAAAATAAACTGCTGAAAGAACTCAGCGGGTCAGGCAGCATCTGTTTACTGCTGAGTTCTTTCAGCAGTTTATATTTTGTTATGGATCCCTGTATCTGCAATGAGGAATGTAATGCAACCAGCTCTCCGCCTAACTCGCTCCTCTTGAGTCCATTGCCTGGTCTGATCCTCAGCTCGCGAGAGAGCGTACCTCGCCAATCAGTTGCCTCCTCCCGTCGAATCGGCACACGCAGGAGTGAGGTAGAACCCGTCCCCGGTTTCTCTATACGCTCTCCACCGAATACAGGCGCCCGCTCCTCGCCTCTCCCGCAGCGCGGTATTTCCTCCTCGCCACCCCTTGCGCAGCACGGCGCTCCCTCCCCACCGTCCGTCCCGCGTGCGCTGCGCTTCAACGAGCTTGATGCGCAGAGCCGTAACTTGATAACTTCCGAATCACGAGTGCGTCTCTCCGAATCCGTGCCAACTTAAAACCGAGTCACTAGGCGCTCCGTGGCTGATTACAGAGAAGCTACTAATGGCATCGTACCTGGCACAGAGTAAGCGAGAGAGAGAGCGTCACAATGTGTGTCCAATCCTTGTGGAAGAGGTGTTGGAGTGTTGATACTCTACACTGAGGGGGTGTGCCTGTTTTAGAAACCTGATGCACGTTTTAGTAGTTGACTAAGCGCCCAATTCAACTTCCAGTGAAGTGTGCTCCATTGTCAGACATTCCCCTTGCTCTTTCACACAAGGATATCACAAAAACAGAGAAAAATTCAGGGCGGGAACAAGTCTTGCAGCCTCCATCTTCTGCCTCAGAACCATTTTCCTGCTCTCTCTCTCTCCATCTCCCCTGATTCCCTCAATATCCAGGAATCCATCCGTCTCTCTCCCGAATGAAGGGGGAGTTCCTTGGGAGTGAAGATACTTCCCCCTCTCTCCAGTTGATCCCTTCTACACAGAACAGGCCCTTTGGCCCATGAGGCCAAATTAAATGAATCCCTTCTGCCTGCACGTGATCTATATCCCTCCATTCCCTGTATGTCCACCTAAAAACCTCTTAAACGCCTCTGCTATATCTACCTCAACCACCACCCCTGGCAGCCCATTCCAGGCACCCACCGCTCTCTGTGTAAAGACAAACTTGCCCCGCACATTTCCTTTGAACTTACCCCCTCCCACCTTAAAGCTATGCCCTCTAGTATTTGATGTTTCTAACCTGGGGCTGCACATCTCCTTTAAACTTTCACCTTAAACCCATGCCCTCCAGTACTAGACATTTCCACCCTGGGGATAAAGACTGACTGTCTACCCTATCTCTGCATCTCATAATTTTACAACCTTTTATTGTCTCCCCTCAGCCTCCGACGCTCCAGAGAAAACCACCCAAATTTGTCCAACCTCTCCTTGTAGCTGATACCCTCTAATCCAAGTTCAAGTTTATCGTCATGGGCATACATACCCTGGGTATAAATGCCATGAAAATTCACTTTTTAGAAACACCTACAGCACATAGAGGCCCTTCAGTCCACAAGGCTGTGCCGAACATGTCCCTACCTTAGAAATTACTAGGCTTACCCACAGCCCTCTATTTTTCTCAGCTCCGTGTACCTATCCAAAAGTCTCTTAAAAGACCCTATCGTATCCGCCTCCACCACCGTTGCCGGCAGCCCATCCCACACACTCACTACTCTCTGAGTAAAAAAATTTACCCCTGACATCTCCTCTATATCTACTCCCTAGCACCTTAAACCTATGTCCTCTTGTGGCCACCAATTCAGCCCTGGGGAAAAGCCTCTGACTATTTACCCTATCAATACCTCTCATCATCTTATATACCTCTATCAGGTCCCCCCTCATCCCCCGTCTCTCCAAGGAGAAAAGGCCGAGTTCCCTCAACCTGCTTTCATAAGGCATGCTCCCCAATCCAGGCAGCATCCTTGTAAATCTCCTCCGCACCCTCTCTATGGCTTCCACATCCTTCCTGTAGTGAGGCGACCAGAACTGAGCACAGTACTCCAAGTGGGGTCCGACCAGGGTCCGATATAGCTGCAACATTTTTTACAGCAGCAGCACAGTACATTACAAACATAGATTACATAAACTTCAAGTAACATAAATTATATCCAGGCAGCATCCTGGTAAACTTCTGAACCGTTATCCTGAGACAGTGAAACCCCTCCCTGCACATAACCCTTCGAGCCCTGTAAGTTTTGGTGAGATCTCCCCTTGTTCTTCTGAACCCTGGACAAGATAGTCCCAGACTACTTGATCTCTCCTTGGATGGCAAGCCCAGTTTGGTGAACTGCTTATGAGGATAGGTTGAGCGAGCTAGGGCTTTTCTCTTTGGAGAGGAGGAGTATGAGAGGTGACTTGATAGAGGTGTACAAGATGATAAGAGGCATAGATTGAGTGAACACTCAGAGACTTTTTCCCAGGGCGATAATGGCCAACACGAGGGGGCATAATTTTAAGGTGATTGGAGGAAGGTATAAGGGGGATGTCAGGGGTAAGTTTTTTACACAGGGTGTGGTGGATGCATGGAACGCACTGCCGGCAGAGGTTGTGGGGGCAGATACATTAGGGACATTTAAGAGACACTTAGATAGACACATGAATGATAGAGAAATGGGGGGCTACGTGGGAGGGAAGGGTTAGATAGATCTTAGAGCAGGATAAAATGTTGGCACAACATTGTGGGCCGAAGGGCCTGCGCTGTGCTGTAGTGTTCGACGCTCTCCCTCTGTAGTACCTTTATCCTTCCTGATGTAAGGAGACTAAAACTATTCACAATACTCCTGCGGCCTCTCGAAGGCCCTGTACAGTCATTAAGTAATACAACGTGAAAATAGGCCTTCCGGCCCAACTCATTCATGCTGACCCTGATGCCCGACAGGCTAGTCCCATTTGACCCATATCCCTCTAAATCTTTCTGATCCATCCACCGTCTATATACCTACAGAATCTCTTGGTATTTTCCTTAATCCTGCCTGGGGGATCCATCTTGTACCTTCTTTTTTCCCTCCTGATTTCCCTCTGAAGTGTACTCCTGCACTGAGTCATCGAGGGATTTGCTTATTCCCAATTGCCTAAACCCAATGTATGCCTCCTTGTTCCTGACCAGAGCCTCGATCTCTCTCGTCAGCCAGGGTTCCCTAAAGCTGCCAGCCTTGCCCTTCACCCTAGTAGGAACATGTTGCCCCTGTTCTCTTGATATTGCACTTTTAAAAGCCTCCCACCTGCCATTTGCCCCTTTACCAGCAAGCAGTCTCACCCAGTGACCTCTGCAAGATCCTGCCTAATGTCTCAAAATTGGCCCTGCCCCAGTTTAGCAGCTTAACCTGTGGACCCCTCCTATCTTTCTGTTTTAAAACTAACAGACTTGAGGTCACCGGCCCCAAAGTTCTCCCCGACTGATGCTTCAGTCACTTACCCTCCCTCATTCCCGAAGAGAAGGTCCAGTGTTGCGCCCTCTCTAGTAGAGCCTTCTATATCTTGATTAAAGAAACTTGCTCGGATGCATTGAACAATCTCCACCCCATCCAAGCCCTTTGCACTGTAGGTTCCCCAATCAATGTTAGGGAAGTTAAAATCTCCCACTGATACCACCCTATTGTTCTTACAACTATCTGCAATCTCTCTGCTCCTCCAGTTCCCACTGACTAATCGGGGTCCGATGATACAATCCCCTCAAAGTGGCCCTCCCCTTGTTTCTGAGCTCCCCTGGAATATCACTGTTGTCACGTCCTCCCTCATCAAAAAGGCAACCCCTCTCACCTCAGTCACACGTGTAGCATCTGCTTCCCGGAACATTGAGCCATCAGTGCTGCCCTTCCCTCACCCATGTTTCCATTACGGCTATAATACCCCAGTCCCCAGAGCTGATCCACACCCAGAGTTCCTCCACATTCCCCGTTAAACCTCTTGCATTGAAATAACTGCAGTTTAAACCAGCAGTCTCCCCTCCCTTTGCTGTGCTCCTAGCTATCCTGACTACTAAACCTGCTCTCGTTGGCTACAATGGTTCCCCCCACCGCCCCCAATCTAGGTTAAACCCTCCCAAGTAGCACCAGCAAACCTCCCTGCCAGGATATTGGTTCAGGTGAACCCTTCCCTCTTGTGCAGGTCACCTCTGCCCCAGAGGAGATCCCAGTGGTCCAAGAACCTGAATCCCTGTCCCCTGAACCAGCTCCTCAGCCACAATTTCATCTGGCCTATCTTTCCGTTTCTTCGCTTCTTGCTTCTTCCCCACCCCCCCTCCCCCACCCAACAGTATCCAAGGATGTACACCTGTTAGCGAGGGGAATGGCCACAGGGGGGTAACCTGCACTGTCCGCCTACACCCCTTGCATTTCCAGCGACCTTGGGTGTGACCACCTCACCGAGACCCTTATCTATGATGCCCTCAGCATCCTGGATGTGCATCCACCTCCTGTCCCTTAACGCAGTCCGCCAGGAGCTGAACTTCCCATGGGTACAGTCCTTGGCGGATGTAATCCTCTACATCTATGTCCTCCTATATACAAATCCTCTCTTGAGTAAATCACATCGTACTATTTGCCTTCCTAATCACTTGCTTGCTGTTAGTGACTGGCACCCAGGTCATAGAGAACAGGAACGCCACAAACTCCCGCCGTTTAACAAGTCCTCTGTCGCAAGCACCCAAGTAGCTGATCGCACATCATTCTGTCTGCCACATCCTCACCCACTCACTCGGACTGTCCAAATCCCCCCACCCGAAGCCTCTCTGTACAATGGACTCAAAGCAGGATATGAGAACTGGAAATGCTGGAAACACTCAGCAGGTCAGTCAGCGTCTGAGGAGAGAGATGCCGTTTACGCTTCCAGTCCAATGAGTGGTCTGAGACCAGGAACGTCAACTGTTTTTCTCTCTCCAGAATTGTCTGTTTTTCTTTAAATTTTGGATTTCCAGCATCTGCGTCCTTTTTAATTTTTCACTTTTGGATGCATGACAATTGGTCCCTCTGGTGGATTCGTCGGGAAGAGCTGGGAGCGGTTGAAGGGGCAGAATGATCTCTTCCCATTCCGACTTCAATCCGACCTCTGTCGCAGGGAACCGAGCCAGCCAACCTGGGATGGGTTACAGAGAGGTGGTGGGCCGGCTGTGTTTGGGAGGTGAAGCAGGCTGGAGCTGTCCGCCCCTCCCCTGGAGCCATCTCTACACCCCCCCACCCCGCACCCCCTCCAAGTGTCCTGGAGCTCAGGGTCCAGGCAGCTGAAGGCGAGGTTTCCAGTGGAGGAGGGACGGGGACTGGGGAGGAGGACCAAGAGGCTGGAATTGTAGGAGGGCAGAGAAAGGGAGGGGGTACAGGGGCCGGAGGGGGGGGGGGTCGCTGAGACGGGGAGAGGTGCAGGCTGGAGACGGGGTGTCAGCTCATGGGGTACCTGAGTTTTTGGTAGGGTATGTCTGAAAGAGATCAGTTTAAAGTAGGAATGGGAAGAGACCATTCTGCCCCCCCCAACCTCTCCCACCCTTCCTGCCTGCTCTCTCACACATTACACTCAGACAAAGGTTTGAAACAAGTTTGAGGCTGGTTGTGAGTAACATTCTGGTATGCGGTAACATGCCTGAACCACAGTTGGATTCGCACCACCCAAATACTCCCAAACTTGTGAACGAAGAACTAGGAGAAATTAAACGAATGATGTTTAGCTCCTATGTGAGGATTAGGATGGTGTAGAGGAGCTTCTCTCTGTGTCTGACCCCAGGAGTGTGTGATGGGACGGTGTGGAGGGAGCTTCTCTCTGTGTCTGACCCCGGGAGTGTGCGATGGGACGGTGTGGAGGGAGCTTCACCCTGTGTCTGACCCCGGGAGTGTGTGACGGGACGGTATGGAGGGAGCTTCACCCTGTGTCTGACCCCGGGAGTGTGTGACGGGATGGTGTGGAGGGAGCTTCACTCTGTGTCTGACCCTGTGTGAGTTTCAAGGTGAAGAGTTAAAGACTGAGGGGATCTGAGGAATTTTTTCCCCCCAGAGAGGGGGGTTGGAATCTGGAATGTACTCCCTGAGTGGGCTGGTGGAGGCATTTCTTCAGGCAGAGGACGGTAGGTACATGGAACGAGCTGCCAGAGGAAGTGGTTGAGGCAGGTACATTAGACAGGGACATGGATGGAAACATTTAGAGGGATACGGGCCAAATGCAGGCAACTGGGACTGGCTTAGATGGGCATCTTGGCCGGCATGGACCAGTTGGGCCGAAGGGTCTGTTCCTGTGCTGTGTGACTCTACGACACAGTTCTGGTGGTGTGCACTCACCTCACTGGGGGCAATTAGGGAGGGGTGATAAATGTCTACCCTGCCAACAGGGTGAACCCCAGGGGAAGGTGATGGGACAAGCTGCTCACAGGGGCCCCCCCACTCACGCACCCTGACTTCCACACCCAGACTGCTGGCGCCCTGCGAGGCCGGGCGGCAGAACATTCCAGAAGGCACACAAAAGATCGGCATAGCTTGCACGCAAGTTTATTATCTGTTGACGGGACAGGTGCCAGGACAGAACCAGGTGAACAGCTTCCTCGGGGAGCAGACCTTGAATTCTCCGCGGTCCAACGGGTGTATGGGAGAGGAGGCCATTCACCTGTCGAACTCGGTCTGGCCCTTTGATGAGGGCTCGCCAATCTGCCCATCTATTCGGCCCCATCTGTCAAGCCAAATCCCCTTCGTGGTTTCGAACGCCTGTATTGAAATTCCTCTCTGCTCCAGAGAACCGGGATTTTGTTCCCGACGTCCGGCTCTGCGTGAGGGCGTGGAGTTTGCGCATTCCCTGCGGGTGCTCCGGTTTCCTCCCACGTCCCAACGGATGTGTGGGAATGGAACCCAATGGAATGAGGAGAGGCTGGGGTCAATGAGCAGTGACCGCAGGGTTACAGAGCTCAAGTCTGTGCAGGTACGATGAGGCAGGAGAGCTCTGATTGGGCTAGCACCACTGAGAAGGGCCCAATGGACTACCCCTACATGGAAACTCTGGTGATTGTGTGACGCTCCCTAACTGCTGTAAGGCTGTGAGAATGTGAGACTGTTATAACTGGATCAACAGGCTCCTCAGGGAGTATTGAATGGCTGTTACTCACCTGTTCTCCCCATCCATGTAACGCCACACTGTGCCTCAGGGCCAAGGCGTTGCTTACAGAGAAAGGGAAGGGTGCAGGGGGCTGGAAGGGGGGGTGGTCACGGAGACGGGGAGGGGGTCGTGGGGGCCGTAGGGGTTCAGGGAGACGGGGAAGGGGCCGGAGGGGGTCCTGGAGACTGGGAGAGGCTGCGGGGACCAGAGGGGTTCAGCGACGGGGGAAGGGCCGGAGGGGGTCACAAGAGACGGGAAGGGGAGTGCTCACTAATCCATCACATATTTCATCCCAGCACAGATTCCATGAAATCTGCTGAGTATTCACAATGATGTTCGTTCTTGAGTGTGGGGAAGAGGGAAGTATTACAGATGTGTACAGATGGAGGCTGTCCTCCCCCTCCCTCGATCCCGTCCTCCCCCCAATCCTGTTCTCCACACCCAATCCCGCTTTTTCTCTCCCCTCCCCTCCCCTCGATCCTGTCACGCAGAGATATCATTCAACCTCTCATTGTTGAACAGAAAACAGTGCAGCATAGGAACAGGCCTTTCAAGCATGTTGTTGTGTTGAACTAATTAAGCTAAATGACATCTAATTAAACTAATCCCTCTTGCCCGCACATGCCTCATATCCTTCCTTTCTCTGTGTAGTCAGGTGCCCATTCCAAGAGCCGCTGAAATTGGATCCACCTCCAACACCACCACTGGCACCCTGTTCCAGGCGCCCTGTGTGAGAAAACCCACCCCACACTTCTTTAAACTTTGGTCCCCTCCACCTCCACCCCTCCCTAATGCATGCGCTCCAGTATTTGACATTTCGACACTGGGAAAAAGATACCGGCTGTCTACCCTGCCGCTCCAGGGAAAACAACCCAAGATTGTCCAGTCAGCCTGATATATCACACACCACTCACTGTACCACTTGACGTGAGTTATTCAGTGTTTTTTGACTCTGGAGATAATGGTTAGCCTCAGGGTGAAGCTCCCTCCGCACCGTCCCGTCGCACGCTCCCGGGGTCAGGCGCAGGGTGAAGCTCCGTCCGCACCGTCCCGTCGCACGCTCCCGGGGCCAGGCGCAGGGTGAAGCTCCCTCTGCACCGTCCCGTCGCACGCTCCCGGGGTCAGGCGCAGGGTGAAGCTCCCTCCGTACCATCCCGTCGCACGCTCCTGGGGTCAGGCACAGGGTGAAGCTCCCTCCGCACCGTCCCATTGTCTCTCAGTCCCTCTGAAGCCCCCAGCCACCTGCCCCTCCTGCCCGGCTCACCTCCACCGCACTTTCTGCCAGACCCTCGCGTCCACCGTAGTGACTCAGGACCCACTGTCCAGTCCAGAACAGACCCGGCGTGGGAGCTCTGGAACTGCAACCTTCTGTGGGTTTCCAACTGATGTCCGACGGACAGTGGATGTTTCTGCACCTCTCTGCTCCCTCGGGGGAAGTCAGACAGCACGGCTTCAAGGCCAGGCAGAGGAAGGGGAGGGGGGAGATTGGCTGTCTTCACTCTGTCTGTTGGAATGTGCCCAGATTCACCCCTTCTGGGCCCACAGACCTCGCATCCACCCTTTCCTGTCCAACACGTACCTTTGCAACACTCCAGGTGCAACGATTGCTGCTGCTTAAATTTTCCTGCTTTCGGCTGAGTTTTCACCCACTCGGGACCGACGTCCCAACTGTTCCCCGCTCAGGACCAAGAGGCAACGTGTTTTATAAGATAAGATCTTTATTAGTCACATGTACATCAAAACACAGAGTGAAATACATCTTTTTGTGTAGTGTTCTGGGGGCAGCCTGCAACTTCCTAACCCGTACGTCTTTGGAATGTGGGAGGAAACCGGAGAACCCGGAGGAAACCCACACAGACACGGGGAGAATGTATAAACTGCTTACAGACAGCGGCTGGGATTGAACCCAGGTCGCTGGCGCTGTATTGGGGTTAGGCTAACCGCTGCACTACTATGCCTGCTGGGTCGGGAGAGTTCTTCTCGGCTTGTTTCTTATTCACTCTGATCCATAGGTCCAACCCTGGGAGTGTGTGACGGGACGGTGTAGAGGGAGATTCACTCCGTGTCTGACCCCGGGAGTGTGTGATGGGACGGTGTGGAGGGAGCTTCACTCTGTGTCTGACCCTGGGAGTGTGCGACGGGACGGTGTGGAGGGAGCTTCACTCTGTGTCTGACCCCGGGAGTGTGTGACGGGACGGTGTAGAGAGAGCTTCACTCCGTGTCTGACCCCAGGAGTGTGTGATGGGATGGTGTAGAGGGAGCCTCACTCTCGGCAGTGCCTCTCCCCCAGTGTTTCTCTCCCTCTGCAGCAGCCTCAGATGTTACGGGGCTGAAATGGGAGCAAGGGGTGAGATGGACCCTTAGCAGATGTGTGCTGAGTGGTGTGATCTTCCTGACTGTACTTCAGTGGGTGAAATTCACCCTCGCCGCCTTCTTGCTCCGAGTTTTGCCTCTGAGTGCACCCTACTGTGGTCACTGGTTCCCTCCCTGTTTCAAGGACGATCCCCCCCTCTGCGACACCTGCTCTCTGCTCAAGTCGGAGTACATTGCACTCTCGGCCTGCTTCCATCAAGGAGATTCACCCACTGCTGCATCTCACGGACGTGAAGTCTGTCAAGGCAGCTCGGGTCAGGGCCGAGCCTGGTGGTCCCGCTGCAGAACTGCGGGAGGGGCGGTGAGGAGGGAGCGCCGCGCTGTGGGAGGGGCGGTGAGGAGGGAGCGCCGCGCTGTGGGAGGGGCAGCGAGGAGGGAGCGCCGAGCAGACTGAGATGACATCATTCAGCCAAGCAAACCGGTCTTTCACACTGCAACTCCAGACCCAGCAACATGGATCATGGAGCTTAATTCCTAAACAAGCTTTCAGAGCTACACGTGGCGCAGTGCTCCCTTCTCGTCACCCCTCGCTGCCCCTCCCACACTGCGGCGCTCCCCCCTCGCCGCCCGTCCCGCGGCACGGTGCTCTCTCAATGTACAACACTCCTTTGCTTGATGTTATTCAGACCCAGCTGCATTTCCCACATTCCAGCTGCAATTAATGAGTCGAAGTGAAATTTTTCAGCTGCCTTCCAGGGATCCGCGTGCAAGCCTCCGGATCAGAATGGTGAACCGCAGCCTCCAGTCAGGCAACCACAGAACTCCCTGTCGGAATGAGCTTGGAGGGAAGGTGCCATTTTACCGTCCAAACAAAACGTTTGGCTGCTGTTGAGGCTATATTCTGCAGTGTTTCCCTGTTGTGGCTTAAATTCTGCAGTCTTTCCCCCCTGGGTGTGGCTTATATTCTGCAGTGTTCCCCCCCCCCCCCCCAGGTATGGCTTATATTCTGCATGGTGTTTCCCCCCTGGGTGTGGCTTATATTTGCACATCCCCTCTAACCCAGGCAGCATCCTTGTAAACCTCTTCTGCACCATCTCCGAAGCCTCCACACCCTTCCTGTAACGGGGGCGACCAGAACTGAACGCAATCCTCCAGATGCAGCCCAACCAGAGTTTCATAAAGCTGCAACGTAACTTCCCGACTCTTGAACTCAGTGCCTCCACAAATATAGACAAGCATGCCATACCCCTTCTCTACAGGGAGTAGAGCAGGGAACTGAGCACAGTACCCTGGGGAGCACCAGTGTCAAGGGGCAGGGTGGATGAAACGTTGTGATCAGTTCTACCCGACAGGTCTGCTGGTCAGGAAGTCTGGAAGCCAGCTGGGGCTCCCCCAAGGTCCAAGAGTTTAGAGATGAGCTTATTGGGTATTATGGTGTTGAAGGCTGAGCTGCAGTCAATGTAATCTTGTTGTTGAGATGATCCAAAGCTGAATGTAGTCGTAGAGCAATGCAGCACAGAGACAGGCCCTTTGGCCCAACCAGTCCGTGCCGACCACAGTGCCCACCCAGCTAGTCCCAATTCCCTGTGTTTGGCCCCTATCCCACTCCCCACCCCTCCATGTACCTATCCAAGTGCTTCTTAAATGACACTGTTGTACCTGCCTCACCCACTTCCTCTGGCAGCTCGTTCCATCTACTCACCACCCTCTGTGTGGAAAAGTTGCCTCTCAAGTCCCTTTTAAATCTTTCCCCTCTCACCTTAAACCTGTGCCCCCCTAGTTCTGGACTCCCCTACCCTGGGGGAAAATCTGTTACCGTCCACCTTATCTGTGTCCCTTGTGATTTTATAAACCTCTATAAGGTCGCCCCTCATTCTCCTACGTTCCAAGGAACAAAGACCCAGCCTGGCCAACCTCTCCCTATAACTCAGGCCCTCGAGTCCTGGCAACACCCTCATAAATCTTCTCTGTGCTCTTTCCAGTTTAACCAGGTCTTTCCTATAACAGGGCGACCAAAACTGTACACATTGCTCCAAGTGCGGCCTCACCAATGACTTGTACAACTGCAACATAATGTCCCAACTTCTGTACCCTGACTGATGAAGGCCAGCATGCTAAACGCCTTCTTCACCACCCTGTCTACCTGTGATGCCGCTTTCAACGAACTATGCACTTGTGCTCCTGGGTCCCTCTGTTCCATTACACTCCCAGTGCGCTACCATTCACAGTACAAGTCCTACACTGGTTTGACTTTCCAAAATGCATCACCTCACACTTCTCTGTATTGGAATCCATCTGCCACTCCTCGGCCCACTTCCCTAATTGATCAAGATCCCCCTGTGATCTACGATAACCTTCTTCACTATCAACACCTCCTAATTTCATGTCATATGTAAATTTATTGATCAAGGCTAGAGTAAGGGAGATGGCGCCCTCCGTAGATCTATTTCTCCTGTCCAGAAATTGGAAGGGTTCTTGATTGTCTGGGAGGGTGATACTGATGTGTGCCATTAACCACTCTCTCAAAGCCCTTCATTGTGCTCGATATCAGAGCCACTGATCGGTAGTCATTGATAAAGGATACTTCTGGAGAGGGCACAGAAGAGGTTTACCAGGAAGTTGTCTGGATAAGGGGGCATGAGCTGTAAGGAGAGGTTGAACAAACTTGGGTTGTTTTCTCTGGAGCGGTGGAGGCTGAGGGGAGACCTGAGAGGGGTTTATAAACTTCTGAGAGGCACAGATAGGGTAGACAGCCGGTATCTTTTTTCCCAGGGTCAAAATTTCTAATACTGGAGGGCATACGTTTAAGGTGATAGGGGGCAAGTTCAAAGGAGATGTGTGGGACAAGGTTTTTTACATACAGAGAATGGTGGGTGCCTGGAGTGTGCTGCCAGGGGTGGGGGTGGAGGCAGATACGGTAGAGGCATTTAAAAGACTCTTAGGTAGGCAGGGAATCGAGGGAGATGGACATTGTGTTGGCAGAAGGGATTAGTTTAGTTAGGTGTTTAATTATCATGGCACAACATGGTGGGCCAAAGGGCCTGTTCCTGTCCTGTACCGTTCTATGTATTGGTATTGGTTTATTATTGTCACTTGTACTGAGGTCCAGTGAAAAACTTGTCTTGCAAACGGATCGTACAGGTCAATTCATTACACAGTGCAGTTACATTGAGTCAGTACAGAGTGCATTGATGTAGTACAGGTAAAAACAATAACAGTACAGAGTAGTGTCACAGCTACAGAGAAAGTGCAGTGCAATAAGGTGCAAGGTCACAACAAGGTAGATCGTGAGGTCAGAGTCCATCTCATCGTATAAGGGAACCGTTCAATAGTCTTATCACAGTGGGGTAGCTGTCCTTAAGCCTGGTGGTACGTGCCCTCAGGCTCCTGTATCTTCTACCTATGGAAGAGGAGAGAAGAGAGAATGTCCCGGGTGGGTGGGGTCTTTGATTATGCCGGCTGCTTCACCGAGGCAGCAAGAGGTAAAGACAAGGAGGGGAGGCTGGTGTCTGTGATGCACTGGGCTGTGTCCACAACTCTCTGCAGTGTCTTGTGGTCCTGGGCAGAGCAGTTGCCGTACCAAGCCGTGATGCATCTAGATAGGATGCTTTTCCTGTCCACTCACGACTTTGTGGCCAGATACGGCACCAGCTCGACCTTTAAGTTTGCCAATGACACCAGCGGGATCCACAGTGATGAGACAGAATACAGGAGAGAGATTGTGGGACCTGGTGTAATGGTGTCAGAACAACGACTGGGCCCTTAACGTCAGCAAGACAAAGGAGTTGGTTGTTAACCTGAGGAAGTAGGGGGGTGGGTGGTGAACACAACCCTGTTCTCATTAACAGAGTTGCTGTAGAGATGGTCGACAGCTTCAAGTTCCTTGGCATCCATGTCACTGGCAGCCTCTCCTGATCCCTCCACACTGATGTGGTGATCAAGAAAGTACATCCTCTGATGCATGTTCTTAGGCATCTGAGAAGATTCGGTTTGTCCACGAGGATTTTCTCCATCTTCTGCAGAGGTGCTATAGAAAGTATCCTGACGGGTTGCATCTCAGCCTGGTCCAGACTGAAGATCAGCTTCTTTCCCACTGCTGTCAGACTCCTGAACCAACCACCTCCTTCCCATCCCCTTCGCGGCGGTGCTGCCACCTTCTCAGACCCTTCACTCTCCCTCTCTCGGTTATTCCGTTACTGTCACTGTGGCATTTCTTTCTGCGCTACTTCAGTTTGCAGGACAATCTGCACCAGTCTGCTGTTTTATATTTGCCATTTTATTTATTATCACCATGTCACCTTGTCGTGGTGGAGAAGCTCATGTGGTCCTGAGATCCCGAGAGCGATGCTGTCTGGAGCTGTGGTCCTGAGATCCCGAGAGCGATGCTGTCTGGAGCTATGCTCCTGGTAGGGTCACCCATGGCGGTAAGGTCGATGGTGAGGTCCCTGACAAAGAACAATCCAACCAAGACCTCAGCAGTGGAACAGGTGGATGAAGTTACTTCAAACTCAACGGCTGTGAAGGCTGCAACAAATCCATCGGCTCCCATCATCGTGGTCTCCATGCCATTGGGGTCAGTTGGTTGATTTGCGAAGTATCGTGTGCTTTTTGTAGTGCAACATCAAGTACACATTAAACAAATATGTCTACGCTCTGTGGGCTACTTCTCAAGTCTTTTGGCAATCAGAGGAGGGCAACGGGAGCGGGCAATGTGAACAACATTCCAAAACAGCCCGTTGATGACTCCCTAAGCAAAATACCAACACTTCTTCAAGTCCCATAAATAGATCAATGGAATGAAGACCATCATCCTTGATCTCGGGATAGCCACAATGACTATGTATACTGTTTACTCCATGAGCTTCATGTGAGCAAGGCATGAGCTTCATGTGAGCAAGGAATTTCATTGCATCCCAGTATATGAAACAATAAACTAATCTGAAACTAAATCTAAATTCTACATAGTGTTTTCCAAGCACATCTACTATTCTGCACGGTGCAGCCTCTACCCTCTGTGGTGTATACGAGGCATGCTCTATACCCCCAACTCCCCTGTTGTGTGTACAAGGTGCGGTCCATACCCCATTGCAGTGTACCTATGCTGCCCTTCATACCCACTGTGGTGTATTACCCACTGCCTGCTCTGTACCAGAGAAACAAAGGACTGCAGATGCTGGAATCTAGATGAAAAACACGATGATGCTGGAGGAACTCAGCAGGCCAGGCAGCATCCGTGGAGAAAAGCAGGTGGTCAACGTTTCAGGTCAGGACCCTTCTTCAGGACAAGATAGGGAAAGGGAAAGCCTGATATATAGGAGGGAAAAACAGAGCAGTGAGAGGTGGACAGAAGAGGGGAGGCGGGGTGGGCACAGGGTGGTGACAGGTAGATGCAGGTAAGAGGTAGTGATGGGCAGGTGTGGGGGAGGAGGGGAGAGCAGATCCACTGGGAGATGGGTCACAGGTGGGGAAAAAAGGGGTAGAAAAAAGAGAAGGGGGCTGGGAAAGGGAAGGAGCATGTTGCAGGGGTGGGGATTACCTAAAGTAGGAGAATTCAATGTTCATGCCGTCAGGCTGCAAGGTTCCAAGACGGAAAACGAGGGGCTGTTCCTCCAGTTTGCACTTGGAATTCTCCCGGCAGTGGAGGAGGCCGAGGACTGACATGTCAGTGATGGGGTGGGAGGGGGAGCTGAAGTGACCGGCAATGGGGAGACGCAGGTCGCGGTTACGGACGGAGCGCAGGGGTTCTGTGAAATGGTCACCCGCTCTGCGTTTGGTCTCACTGATGTGGAGGAGGCCACACTCGGAGCACGAATGCAGTTGATGATGTGAAGGGAGGTGCAGGTGAATCTCTGTCTCACCTGAAAGGACTGTTTGGGTCCCTGGATGGAGGTGGTGTAGGGGCAGGTGTGGCACCTATGGTGGGGGCAGTGGAAAGTCCCCGGGATGGGATAGAAGAGTGAATGAGGGGGTCGCGGAGAGAGCGGTCCCTGCGAAAGGCAGAAAGGGGCAGGGAGGGGAAGATATGCTTGGTGGTGGGGTCCCGTTGGAGATGGTGGAAGTGACGGAGAATGGTGTGTTGGATATGTAGGCTGGTGGGATGAAATGTGAGGACAAAAGGGTACCCCTATTGCTACCCCTGTCCCAACCCCGTCCCTGCCCCTATCCCTGCGCCCGTCCCTGCCCCTATCCCCGTCCCTGCCCCCGTCCCTGCCCCTGCCCCTGCCCCCGTCCCTGCCCCTGCCCCCGTCCCCGCCCCCGTCCCTGCCCCTGCCCCGTCCCTGCCCCTACACCCGTCCCTGCCCCTACCCCGTCCCTGCCCCTGCCCCTACACCCGTCCCTGCCCCTGCCCCTACCCCATCCCTGCCCCTACCCCGTCCCTGCCCCTGCCCCTACACCCGTCCCTGCCCCTACCCCTACACCCGTCCCTGCCCCTACCCCCGTCCCTGCCCCCGTCCCTACCCCTGTCCCTGCCCCGTCCCTGCCCCCGTCCCTGCTCCCGTCCCTGCCCCGTCCCTGCCCCTACCCCGTCCCTGCCCCTGTCCCTACCCCGTCCCTGCCCCTGCCCCGTCCCTGCCCCCATCCCTGCCCCCGTCCCTGCCCCCGTCCCTGCCCCGTCCCTGCCCCCGTCCCTGCTCCCGTCCCTGCCCCTACCCCGTCCCTGCCCCTGTCCCTACCCCGTCCCTGCCCCTGCCCCGTCCCTGCCCCCGTCCCTGCCCCGTCCCTGCCCCTACCCCGTCCCTGCCCCCGTCCCTGCCCCTGTCCCTACCCCCGCCCTTGTCCCTAACCCCATCCCAGTCCCTACCCCATTGCCCATCCCTGTCCCCATCGCTAACCCCTGTCCTCATCCATACCCCTGTCCCTACCCCCTGTGGGTGCAGTTTATACTTCCTGCGGTGTATAAGCAGTGTGGCTTGTAACCCCCCCCCCCGGCGGCGTATACACGGTGCGACTTGTACCCCGACCCCCCGGCGGCGTATACACGGTGCGGCTTGTACCCCCCGGCGGCGTATACACGGTGCGACTTGTACCCCGACCCCCCGGCGGCGTATACACGGTGCGACTTGTACCCCGACCCCCCGGCGGCGTATACACGGTGCGACTTGTACCCCGACCCCCCGGCGGCGTATACACGGTGCGGCTTGTACCCCCCGGCGGCGTATACACGGTGCGACTTGTACCCCCCGGCGGCGTATACACGGTGCGGCTTGTACCCCGACCCCCCCGGCGGCGTATACACGGTGCGGCTTGTACCCGCCGGCGGTGTGTAGACGGTGGGTACGGCTGCCGCGCAGGCGCGTTGGGGCGGGCGGGCGGGCGGGCGGGCGGCGGTTGGTCGGGGGCGGGAAACGCCGCGCGCGCGCGCGCGCTCCCGCTGCCGCCCGCCGTGCCCGCGTGAGGCGGCCGCGCGCCCGCCCGCCGTGCCCGCATCCAGCCGGCAGCAATGGCGGAGCGCGGGCAGCGCTGCGCTGTCCCTCGGCCGGTGCTGAAGTGAAGGCGGCTTCCCGCGCCAGCCCGGGGGGGAGGAGTAGGCGGCGGCGGAGTAGGCGGCGGAGTAGGCGGCGGCCTGAGGCGAAGGAGGGAGGTGGGGGAGGAGGCAAGCGGCGGCCATGGAGGGGCAGCCCGACAGCCCCAGCAGAGCGGTGGAGTACCTGCTGGAGCTCAACAACATCATCGAGTCCCAGCAGAAGCTGCTGGAGCAGCAGCGGCGCCGCATCGACGAGCTGGAGCGGCAGCTCGAGCGCCTGAGCCGCGAGAACCGCAGCCTGCGCCGGGCCGGCGGAGAGGCCGAGCGCCCGCCCCCCGCCGCCGCCGCCGCCGCCGCCTCCCCGCCCGCGCAGCAGCCGCCCGGCCCGGCACCGCTGCCCCCCGACGGCGCCAGCAGCCCCCCGGCCACCCCGCAGAGGAACAAGTAAGGGATCGCGGCGGAGGGGTGGTGGTGGGGGTGACGGGGTTAATGTCGTGTGGGTGGGAAGGGGTTAAAGTGTGTGGGAGGGAAGGGGTTAGGGTGTGTGGGAGGGAAGGGGTCAAAGTGTGGGAGAGAAGGGGTTAAGGTCTGGGAGGGAAGGGGTTAGGGTGTGTGGGAAGGGGTTGTCTGGGAGGGAAGGGGTTAGGGTGTGTGGGAGGGAAGGGGTTAAGGTCTGGGAGGGAAGGGGTTAGGGTGTGTGGGAGGGAAGGGGTTAAGGTCTGGGAGGGAAGGGGTTAGGGTGTGTGGGAGGGAAGGGGTTAGGGTCTGGGAGGGAAGGGGTTAGGGTGTGTGGGAGGGAAGGGGTTAAGGTCTGGGAGGGAAGGGGTTAGGGTGTGTGGGGGGTTAGGGTGTGTGGGAGGGAAGGGGTTAAGGTGTGGGAGGGAAGGTTAGGATGTGTGGGTGGGAAGGGGTTAAGGTCTGGGAGGGAAGAGGTTAGGGTGTGTGGGAGGGAAGGGGTTAGGGTGTGGGAGGGGTTAAAGTGTGGGAGGGAAGGGGTTAAAGTGTGGGAGGGAAGGGGTTAAGGTGCGGGAGGGAAGGAGTTAAGGTGTGGGAGGGAAGGAGTTAGTGTGGAAGGGGTCAGTGTGTGGGAGGGGTTAAAGTGCGGGAGGGAAGGGGTTAAGGTGTGGGGGAAGGGGTTAAAGTGTGGGAGGGAAGTGGTTCCCTCCCACACCTTAACTCCTTCCCCCCACACCTTAACCCCTTCCCTCCCACACCCTAACCCCTTAGGTCAGTGTGTGGGAGGGAAGGGGTTGTGGGAGGGAAGGGGTTAAAGTGTGGGAGGAGTTAAAGTGTAGGAGGGAATGGGGTTAGTGGGAGGGAAGGGGTCAGTGTGTGGGAAGGAATGGGGTTAGTGGGAAGGAAGGGGTTAAGGTGTGGGAATGGAGGGGTTAAGGTGTCAGGGAAGGGGTTAGTGTGGGAGGGGTTAATGTGAGGGAGGGATGGTTAAGGTGTGTGATGGGAGGGGTTAAAGTGTGGGATGTGAGGGTTAAAGTGTGGGATGCAAGGGATTAAATGTGGGATTGAAGGAGAGTGTTATGTGGGAGAGACAGGTTTATAGTGTGGCTGGGAATGTGTGGGACTGACAGGGTTAAGTGGTCTGGGAGGGAAGATCTGGGAATCATTGGGTTAATATTGTGTGGGACTGACTGGTGTGGAAGTGACAGGGTTAAAATTGTGTTGGAAGCAAGGTGTCGGAATCGCTGTTAATATTGTGTGGGAATTACTGGGTTAAGTCATGGAGGGAAGTAGTGACGGTGGGGTTAATGTGGTGTTGGAGAGAAGGTGTGACAGTGATGGGATTAATGTGTTGGAAGGAAGTAGTGACAGGGTTAATGTGTTGGAGGGAAGGTGTGGGAGTGGCAGGGTTAATGTCGTGTTGGAGGGAAAGTGTGACAGTGGTGGGTTCATGTTGTGTTGGAGGGAATGTGCGGGAATGACAGGGTTAAAGTTGTGTGAGGGCTGGCTACCCGTTGTGTGGGGAAGACAGGGTTAATGTCGTGTGTGGGAGTGACAGGGTTGTGTGAGGGCTGGCTACCTGTTTTATAGGAGCAGTTGGGTTAAAAATCTGTGGGAATCACTGGGTTACTGTTGTGTTGAAGGGATGGGGTGGAAGTAACAGGGTTAATATTATGAGGGAGCAACAGGGTTATGTTGTGTGGGAGTGAATGTGTAGGAGTGACAAAGTTAAAATGATGTGGAGGGATGGCGTTAAATAGTGTGGCGATCACAGGGTTAAAGCTGTGTGAGACTCACTGTTAAAATTGTGTGGGACCTATGGCATTGAAACTGTGTGGGAGAGGGGTGTCAATATGTGGGAGGTTAGGTGTTAAAATTTTGTGTGGGAGATGGCATTAAAATAGTATGGAAACCCCAGGGTTAAATTGTGGGTGTAAAAGGGTAAAATCATGTGAATGGTGGTTACACATTGTGTGGGAGTGGATGGGTTAAAATTGTGTGGGAATGATGTTGTGAAAAGTGTGTGGGAATCACAGGGTTAAAATAATGTGGGAGGGATGGCGCTAAACGGTGTGGGAATTATAGTATTAACGTCATGTGGGAGTCATGGTTAAAACTGTGGGGGAATTGCACGATTACACTTTGTGGGAGGTGATGGGTTAAAATTGTGCAGGAAGCGACGGTTGTACATTGTGTGGGATGTGGTGGGTTAAGGTTTTGTGAGAGGGATTGTGTTAAAATTCTTTTGGTGTGTTGGCATTAAAATTGTATGGGGGTGAATGGGTTAAAATTGTGTACATGGTCATGCATTGTGTGGGTAGGACGGAGGGGACGAGTTACACGGGGACAGGGTGGAGGGTGAGTGGGAGGGACGGGGTTGTGAGTGCGATGGGGTGATGAGTTCTGCAGGAGGGTCGGTGTGACAGGCAGTGCAAGGGCAACGGATTGCATGGGAGCAACAAGGGATAGCCTTGTTGCGGGAATGATGGAGGACGCGTTGCACAGGAGAGACGGGGCAGTCGTTGCACGGGAGACTCTGGGTTTCGTGTTGTGAGGGATTGACACCTTGCATGGGATTGGCAGGGTTGTGCCTCACGCGAGAGTACCTGGGCTTGTGGATGTGTATGGGAGTACCGGTTAGTGTTAATGTTGGCATGTGTGAGGGATAATATTAGGTGTGAACGGAGGAAAGATTGTGTGGGAGTGCGGGGATTAAAGTGATGTGGGTGCGTTGATGTTAAAATTATTTGGGAATGGGGTTAATATTGAATGCACAGACTTTAAGTTGGGTGTAAGTGGGGGTTAATACTGAGGGTGATCAAGGGTTAGTGTTGGATGTGAGCAGCAGTTAACATTGAGCGTCAGCGAGGTTAATGTCGGGGTGGGCTGTGTTAATATTAGGGTTAGGGTGTGCAAAGGTTAATATTGAATGGGATTGGTGGGGTGAACATTGAGTGATTACTGTTTGGTATGAGGGAGTTAATGTTGGTCAGCAGGAGGGGTTATTGTCGGAGATGGAGAGTTCACTGATTCCTGACTGGGGTTGGATGGGTTAACATGCTCCCTCTCTCTGTCAGGGAGGGTGTGAATTTGAGGGATCTTGTGCTCTGGTGAAGTGTGACCCCCTCCCTCTCCGGTGTGTTACCCAGGAGATGCAGTCAGAATAAGTACCTCTTGCGTTGGTTCTGTATAATATATGGCTCCCATTCAACTCCAGCTTCTCTCTGTCCCCTTCTCCACCTCCCCCCATACTCCCGATCTCGCGCTCTCATTCCTGCTTCCTTGCCTCCCCTCTCCTCTGTGTCCACCTCCCCTCTACACCCTCCTTTCCTGGAGAGCGAGGGGTCAGAGGGAGGGCAGGGGTTAAGTTTAGGCTTCACGCAGTGATTACCACGCTCCAGATTGCAGCCTCTCGGTGACCTGTGAGCAGGACCACAGCGTGTGTTCCACCAACTGCAGGGAAGAGAGAGCGGATGGGGAGAGGGAGTAGAGGAGAGAGGGGTAATGGAAGGAGAGAGGAGGGGGAGAGAGCGAGAGGGAGGGAGTAGAGGATAGGGGCAGAAGAATGAGGAGAGATTGGGGAGTAGAAGAAAGGTAGAGGGGTGAGGAGGAGGAAGGAAGAGAGGGGAAGGGAGGGTGAAAGGAGAGAGGGTGGAGGGATGTGAAGGATTAACACTGCGGTTGCCTGCAACGACTTTCAGTTGTGTACTTAATTCTCCATGCATGTGTGTGGATGGGTGTGTGTGTGTGTGTGTGTGTGTGTGTGTGTGTGTGTGTGTGTGTGTGTGTGTGTGTGTGTGTGTGTGTGTGTGTGCGCGCGCACGCACACAGATGTGGGTGAGTGGGCGCATTTTGTTATTGATTTTTGTAACAAGCAGCAACACGACCCTGGCAGAATGTTAACATCAGTTAACATTTATTAACCTGTGTGGTTTTCACCACTGCCGCACTCCTGATCTTGGCTTCTTGTGTGTGTATGTGTAAATGCTTTCCGCAAAAATGCACCCTTAACTGTAGCTGACACCCACAGCACTGCCCAGTGCTGGTACCAAGCACAGGAACTGAGCTGTGTAGCACTCTGAATCAGCAAGTACGTTTCTGTGTCTTAAAGCAAAGACTCAGATTGAACGCCTTCGTACAGTTACCGGGGGTGGAAATGTACAACTGGCTGAATCCCTGTTCTGCAGCCTGCATGTGTGTACAAATATGTGTGTGAAAGCCCGTGTATGTACATCTGTGTGTGAGAGAAAATGAGAGTGTGTGTGTATGTGTGTGTGTGAGAGAGAGAGAGAACGAGGGAGTATTTGTATCTGTGTGTGAGAGAGAGAATGAGAGGGTGTGTGCATGTGAAGGAGAGAGAAGTGTGTGTGTGTGTGTGTGTGTGTGTGTGTGTGTGTGTGTGTGTGTGTGTGTGTGTGAGAGAGAGAGAACAAGAGAGTATTTGTATCTGTGTGTGTGAGAGAGAGAATGAGACGGTGTGGGTGTCTGAAAGAGAGAGAATGAGAGAGTATGTGTACCTGTTTGTGTCTGTGTCCACATTTTAATTTTAACCCAAACAACAAACATCCCCCAGTACAACTGTGCTCTCTCCCTGGGTATTCCCTACCCAAGCCAGCCTCACTCCCTGGCTGTCCCTGCCACCCCCTTACCCTCCACCGCCCCCCCCCCCCCACCCATCTGTCTGGATATCCCCCTGTTCATTCCCCTTCAGATTAAGAATCCCAGCCTATTGTGCTGTTAGATTCTCTGTGGGATCAAAGGGGCTATGAACTGGGGTCTCAAGCAGCAGCTATTCGACTGCAGTATGAGATCCCAGGGAATGAATTGCATGCCCCACATGCTGTGCATAGCTGAGTGCTCTCCGTCAAACACACAAGAAAACAGGAGCAGGAGGTGGCCACTCGGCCCCTCAAGCCTGCCCCACCATACTCTGTGATCATCTATGCTGGCCTCAACTAATCTCACTCATGCTTACTCGCCCAGCCTGGTTTGCGTTCTCCACTTTAGACCCCTTCCTAATCCAAGAGGTAAATTGCCGGGACTAATGTTAGCAGTAGAACTGTGAAATAATCCCTCGGGCACTCATCCAAATCCCAGCGTTAACCTCTTTAAAGTAAACCTTGCAATGATAGGCTGAAGTACTTTGGTGCATCATTAGGAATGCATTTTGACAAATTACCTGCACAGTACTGCGCAGAAGCTACTGCAGTGGGAGCACATACGTTACTGCACACCCTCACGCCCAGAATTCCCAACCAGTATTCCCAAGAGACACAGCTGGGAGAGAGAATTCCTGCACTCTGGATTCTGATAGGAGTACAGTTGGGCATTGCTTTTACACTATTCCTGAAAGACGTTAGTTACAAGCTAGAGTGACACATCCCCTGCTCTGTCTCATCACACACTCCCAGGATCAGACACAGAGTGAAGCTCCCTCCGCACCGTCCCATCACACACTCCTGGGGTCAGGCACAAGGTGAAGCTCGAGAAAAACAAAGGACTGCAGATGCTGGAATCTAGATGAGAAAACAACAAGATGCTGGAGGAACTCAGCAGGCCAGGCAGCATCACGCACTCCTGGGGTCAGACACAGAGTGAAGTTCCCTCTGCACCATCCCATCACACACTCCCGGGGTCAGACACAGAGTGAAGTTCCCTCTGCACCATCCCATCACACACTCCTGGGGTCAGACACAGAGTGAAGTTCCCTCCGCACCATCCCATCACACACTCCCGGGGTCAGACACAGGGTGAAGCTCCCTCCACACCGTCCCATCACACACTCCCGGGGTCAGACACTGGGTGAAGCTCCCTCTACACCGTCCCATCACACACTCCTGGGGTCAGACATTGGGGGAAGCTCCCTCTACATTCCAGAGCAGGGGGTAGACACGAGAGTGGAATAATGAGACAGAGGATGGGTCACATAGGGAACAGGTTGATGGAACGAAAGGCCACTGGGATGTCTTTCTTCGAAACTATGCCCAATACAAAGTGCCTTGAGGTGCCCTTTAGGATGTGGTTCACGAGAGGTGGGGCTACCCCTCTGGTGTTTGCCCTGCTCAGGGAATCCACCTGCTCAGTCTCTGCTGATTGTGCGTAACCAGAGTTTCACCAGCCATCTTCCCGCACAGTCCAACCAAGAACAGCATCTTGTGGCAATATGGTTGGCAAGATGGTTTATTCCTGCTGTGTAATTGGACAGATTACTTTTGTTCTTGCACTGTGATTGACTGGATTGCTCTTGATTTGTGATTGGATAGGTTGCATTTATTCCTGCAGTGTGATTGGCCATATTATTTTCATTTTGTAGTATCATTGGACAGATTATTGCTGTCTGATTGCACAAATTGTTTACTCCTTGTTCTTCGATTTGTTATTCTCGTTCTATGATTATTTTCTTGTAAATAATGGATCAGATTTACTCCTGCAATATTATTGGCGGCATTGTTTTCTTCTTGCAATATGATTGGTCTGATTATGCCTTTTTAGCCGTGTGATTGGGTACGGGTGGTTTTCTCTGCAGTGTGATTGAACAGTTTATGGTTTGCTGGCAGTGTGATTGGGTTGGTAGATTTCTCGGTGACAGTTGATAGGGTAGATTTTTATTCTTCCTGCATGGTAATTGGGCAGATTCCTGTAATGCGATCACCAGGGATGTTTCAATTGGAGGGAATCAGTCTGCAAAACATGATTGGTTTTTTTCCACCTCTTCTTTCCAGAAAAAACAGATCGAAACATCAAAGTCAAAGTCGAGTTTATTGTCATATACACAAGTACATGTTACGCACAGGTGTAATGAAAAACTTACTTGCAGCAGCATCACAGGCACACAGCATCAGATAAACAGCATTCACAAGAAAAATATTAATTAAACATAATTCTTACAAGAGAGAACACAATTAGAACAAAAACAAAGTCCATTTTAGTGCAGAGTGGTCATAGTGTTGCTAAACTCTAATTAGGGTTGTGCTGGTCAGTTCAAGAACAGAATGATTGAAGGGAACTAGCTGTTCCTGAACCTGGTGGTGTGGGGACTTCAGGCTTCTGCACCTCCTGGGCACGGCCCAGACGGTGGGGATCTTTGATGATGGACGTTGCCTTCTTGAGGCAACGCCTCCTGTAGATACTCCCGATGGTGGGGAGGGATGCACTCGTGATGTATTGGGCTGAGTCCACCACTCTCTGCAGCTTCTTGCATCAGAAAATTGGCGCAAATTTAGGTCAAAGTAGCAATGGGTCTCTGTCACTCGGAGGGGCAAGGAATGGCGTCAGGAGCAGGGGACCACCACCACTTGCAGGATCCCCTACAAACCCCTTGCCAACACTCCTTCTTTGTCGCTGGAACTCTCTCCTAAATAGCACCGTGGGAGCACCCTCACCACATGGACTCAAGCGGGTTCAAAAACGTGGCTCAACCCGACCTTTCTGAGGGAGCAAGGCAGTGATGTTACCGAGATGGAGAGGTGTGTTCGGAATGAAGGAGGTGTAGGGGCTGGAGGGGGTTACAGAGACAGGGAGGGGTGTAGGGGCTGGAGGGGGTTACAGAGACAGAAGGGTGTAGGGGCTGGAGGGGGTTACAGAGACAGAAGGGTGTAGGGGCCAGAGGAGGGTTACAGATACAGGGAGGGGTGTAGGGGCTGGAGGGGGTTACAGAGATCGAGGGTGATCAAGGACCATGGAGAGACTTGGAGATGGGTGAGAATTTTAAACTTGGGACAGCGCTATACCGTAATGGTCACACTGAGTGATGAGCAGAGGCTTGGAGCAGCTTGGGTTTACGGAGTGAGGGTGGTGGTGAGATTGTTGGACATGGAATCTGGCGGAGCAATGTCTGCTCTTTTTCTTGTACTTCATGAGCTGGCCATTCACAAGCCGGCTCTCCAAACGCAGCAACTAAAAATATGAAACAGGTTTAGAGAGCTGTGTTGACAACTCTGTGTCTCCAGGTGTGAAGGCTTTCCTGTGGCTCTGCGTCCTGCAGCAGCAGCTTCCTTCCAAAATAGACCCTCGCCCCCCCCCACACTGATTGAATCTGCTGTCTCCTGCAGTCCCTGCTGCTCCCACACGCTCTATAAAAACCCTCGTCACATGCCAGCATCTTGCTGTTTATGCAGAGTATATGTGTGAGCAAGCCTCTGTGTGTGTGTGTGTGTGTGTGTGTGTGTGTGAGCAAGCCCCTGTGAGTGTGTGAGAGCAAGCTTCTCTGTGTATGTGTATATGAGAGAGCAAGCCCATGTGTGTGTGTGAGAATGAAGCTGTGTGTGTGTGTGTGAGCGAGCCCATGTGTGAGCAAGCCCGTGTATGTGTGAGCGTGGGCCTGTGTGTGTGTGTGTGTGTGTATGTGTATATGAGAGCGAGCCTGTGTGTATGTGTGTGTGTGTGAGGCGCGGGCCCGTGTATGAGAGCGAGCCCGTGTGTGTGTGTGTGTGTGTGTGTGTGTGTGTGTGTGTGTGTGTGTGTGTGTGTGTGAGAGAGAGAGCAAGCTCCTGTGTGTGTGTGAGTAAGCCCGTGTGTGTCAGTAAGCCCCTGTGTGTGAGAGTAAGCCCGTGTGTGTGTGTGTGTGTGTGTGTGTGTGTGTGTGTGTGTGAGTAAGCCCCTGTGTGTGTGTAAGCCTGTGCGTGCGTGTGTGTGAAAATAAGCCCATGTGTGTGTGTGAGTGCAGGAGCCCGTGTGTGTGTGTGTCTGTGAGCCCGTGTGTGTGTGTGAGCCCGTGTGTGTGTGTGTGTGTGTGTGTGTGTGTGTGTGAGTCCGTGTGTGTGTGTGTGTGTGTGAACCCGTGTGTGTGTGTGTGTGTGTGTGTGTGTGTGAGCCCTCTCCCCTCTAGTCTTGTCCACACTTCTCCCATCCCTCAGTCTCCTCTTCCCATTGCCTGTGTCTTCCCTGTAACTCAGCCCCCACAATCTTCCCCCCACACCTCGTCTTCCTCCAGTCTCTCTCTCTCCCCCATTTTCCCAATCTCATTACCACACCTCGCTCCACTCCATCTCCTGCCCTGTGTTCTCCGAGCGCCCTCATCCACTTGTCCCAACCACCCTCCTCAATGCCAAATGACCCAACCCACTGCCCCATGTTAGATGGAATAGTGATTGCCTCTGCTTGTGCAACTGAGGTCAACCCTCACAACTGCCACTAGGCCCTCCCTCCTAAAATACAAGCCCTCAAGTCGATGGGCGTGTTATATGCATTCAACTGTCATAGTGTAGGAAATAGGCAGGCCATTTTGCACAGTGAGATCCCACAGTGGTCCTTGGGTCAAACGATTCATATGAAAGGAAGCATCAGCCACAGTGCTGTGCACCATCCTCACCACTCCTCCCGCGGTGCGGCACTCCCTTCTCGCCACCCCTCCCACGGCGCTGCGCACCCTCAGCACTGCCCCTCAGCGAGGCTGCTAGAAGGGAGGATGTTAATCATTGGAAAGATTTAGTTATAAGTGCGGCCAGCTGGAAGGGGCGGGTTTGTGAGCCTGTTCTATAAAGGGCAACAAGGCTGCCAAGTCCTGCTGCCTCATACACTAATTAGACACAGTAGCAGGCTGGCACCCTGCAGGACCAGTGGCCCAGACCCACACCCCTGTCGACATATTGAGGAGCACAAGAAACGCTGCCTGAACAGAGGCTTCACTGTGCCTCTGCACACAGGAACTGTCCCCAATCACACAAGGTGACAACGCTCGGGCAGAGAGAGTGGGTTGAAGCAGCTTCACAAAGTAGGAGAGGGGTCGGAAGGACTCGGAGTAGGAATCCTTGGCTCTGGGCTCAGGCAGCTTGAAGGCAAGGCTGTCAGTGGTGGAGCTACAGGGCCCAGGGAAGGATCAGGAGGCTGGAACAGGAGCAACGCAGAGAAGGCTAAAGGCCAGAAAAAGTTACAGAATAGGGGTTGGAGGGGGTTACAGATATATGGAGAGATGTAGGGGCTGAATGGGGTTACAGGGATAGGGAGGGGTAGGAGTTGGGGGGATTACAGTTATAGGGAGGTGAAGGGGCCGGAGGGGGTTACAGGGATAGGGAAGGGTAGGGGTTGGGGGGGTTTACAGGGATAGGGAGGGGTGTAGGGGCCAGAGACGGTTACGGAGATAGGTAGGGATGTAGGGGCTGGAAGAGGCTGTAGAGGTAGGGAGTGCGGCAATCTTCCAGAAGGAACCCTGGGTGTTAGTGTTGGGTCAAACTCAGATGATCCCTCACCACCTGACCTGTCACCATACCCAGATATTTAATTTCACCATCGTTCCAGTATCTGTTGTGAATCTTTCCTTCTCCTTCTGGAAGAGGTCAGTCGATTTTGGCATAGCCTCTGCCACCGGCAGGGGGTATAGGGAGGAGCTGTTTCCCTGTTCCGTGTGCCAGCACCCACTGGCTTTGGCAGATTCAGTGGCAGAGCAGGGGGCTGCCTGCCTGAACCAGCAGACTGGCCCATCTGTCCCTGTGTCCTGTTGTCTGTGAGGGGGGAGTGTTGCTCAGGGCCTCTGTCCCCAGTCCTGATCAGTGGTCCAGCTTCCGAAGGTGGAATACAGGAGTGAGCCATCTCATGATCCAGGGGTTTGTTGGGAATGGACTGCACTGTGGGAGGGGCAGCGAGGAGGGAGCGCCACAACATGGGAGGGGCAGCAAGGAAGGAGTGCGCGCCGTGGGAGGGGCGGTGAGAAGGGAGCCAGAGGAACTGCTCTTTCAGACTGCTGGTTACGGGCTCCATATCTGGGAATATCAGTGATCCCTTTTGTCCTTTGATCTTGAAATGGAAGAGTAGATATTTAGTCTCTCATAGAAGCCAGCATCCCCAACTGCCCCTTGAGAAAGTGGGGTGCATCGTCTACTTGATGCACTGCACTCCGTGTGGGGAAGGTGCTCCCATGGCACTGCTGCGGAGGGAGTTCCAGGACTTAGATCCAGCAACAATAAAGGACCAGTGATATGTTTCCAAGTTGCGATGGTGTGGGACTGGGAGGAGAACTGTTAGGTGGTGGTGTTTCCCTGTGTCTGCTGCCCTTGGTGGGAGAGGTGGCAGGTTTGGGAGGTGCTGTATGAGTAGCCCGGGCGAGTAGATGTAGTGCATTTTGTAGACGGTGTGCCGGTGGTGGATGGGGTACCGAGCGAGCGGGCTGCTCTGTCCTGGATGATGTTGAGATTCCCGGGAGCTGTTTGAGCCGCACTCACCCAGGCAAGTGGGGAGTGTCCCATCACACATCTGACTTGTGCCTTGTAGCTGCCTTGGGGTGTCAGGAGGACAGGAATGCATGTAATGGGTCCTAACTCCACCCATCTGCCTCCTTCCACTTACACTCTACCAGTCTTATGATGAGTATCGACACCTGAGCTGGTGTAGGTTCCCACTGCAGGGGAGAGCTCCAAACCTACCCTCCCCCCCCTACCCCTGAGCCCACTGTTTCCAAACTCTGCTTCTGTAGTCCTGGCTCTAAGCTTCAGACCCTGCGCGCTCAACTCTCCTGTCCCAGACTTCCAACCAGAGGGAACCCTCTACAACAGCCCTATTTGTCACCTGGGCACCTTTAAATTGGTAAATTGGTTTATTATTGTCACATGCACTGAGGTACAGTGAAAAACTTTGTCCTGCATGCCATCCATACAGATCATTTCATCACATCAGTGCACTGAGGTAGTACAAGGGAAAACAATAACAGAATGCAGAATAAAGTGTCACAGTTACAGAGAGAGTGCAGTGCAGGCAGACAATAAGGTGCAAGGTCACAACAAGGTAGATTGTGAGGTCAAGAGTCCACCTTATCATACTAGGGAACCGTTCAATAGTCTTATAACAGCAGGATAGAAGCTGTCCTTGAGCCTGGTGGTACGTGCTTTTGGGCTTTTGTGTCTTCTGCCCGATGGGAGGGGGGAGAAGAGAGAATGTCCGGGGTAGGTGAGGCCTTTGTGTTGGCTGCTTTACCGAGGCAGTGAGACCTCAATCAACCACTCTTTAATCTTCTAAATTCCATGGAACACAATTCTGCTCCATGGATTCTCCCCTTATAGATACAGGAAATTGATACTGCCCTTCCCCATGTCTAATAGGTCTCATGGAGTCCTACAGACCAGAAACTGGCCCTTTGGCCCACCATGTTCCTGCTGACCATCAAATACCAATCTGTTACCAATCCGATTTACCAACACTTGGTCCATAGCTTTCTATATACCTTCACAATTCAAGTGCTTATAGAGACTTCTTAAATGTTGTGAGAGTCTCTGCCTCCACCACCCCCTCAGGCAGTGCGTTCCAGATTCTAATCACACTCTGGGTAAAATAAAAAATACTTTCTCTTGTATGCAATTCCGGTGTGCAAGGAGAGGTTGGACAAATTTATGTTGTTTTCTCTGGAGTGTCAGAGGCTGAGGAGAGACCTGACAAGTTTATGATTATGGGAGGCATCGATAGGGTAGACAGTCAGAATCGTTTTCCCAAGGTAGAAATGTTAAGTACTAGAGGACATGCATATAAAGTGAGGGGGGGAAAGTTGAAAGGAGATGAGCGGGGCAAGTGGTGGGTGCCTGGAATGTGCTGCCAGAGGAAGTGGTGGAAACAGATATGATAGAGGCGTTCAAGAGGCTCTTAGATAGGCACATGAATATGCTGGGAATGTGGGGATGTGGATCACGTGCAGGCAGAAGAAATTTAGTTTAATTTGGCGTTGTGTTCAGCGCGGGCATTGTGGGCAGAATGGCCTGTTCCTGTGATGTACTGTTCTATGTTCAGATTCTCTCTTACGCCTTACCTTAAACCTATGCCCTCTAATTTTAGACACCACTTCTGCACTTTCGGGTAGGGTCAGAGAACCATTGGGGGACTAGCTCAAGTAGGCACCTTGGTCAGCATAGACGAGTTGGGCTGAAGGGCTTGTTTCCATGCTGTACGACTGTAGACTGTAGACCTGTACTACAAGGTAAAATTTCCTACTATCAACCCCGTCTATTCCCCTTATAATTTGTACACCTCTATCAGGTCACCCCTCAGCCTCCTCCACTCCAGAGAACACAAACCCAGCCTCTCCAGTCCCTCCCCCCCTAACTGAAACGCAACATCCGGGTGACTCTCCTCTGCGCCCTCTCCAGTGCAGTCACACCCTCGGGCTCACTGCCAGAGGGTTCAGTGATGCACCCTCAGCTTTTCACAGCGGGCAGAATGGGCTGACAGGAATGATAACAAGTGACTGCTGGAGAAACAGCTACCACTTTAGGTCGGAGACCCTTCTCCAGATCTGACCAAACAGTATTGTCATTGCAAAGAAAATTTGATACAAAATACAGAGAAGTCATGTATTAATTTTCTAATTCTCCCCTTCTTTCTCTCTCCCCCTGCCCCACTTTCTCTCCTCCCACCCCGTCCCTGCTCCTTCTCACTTCTCCCTCGGATCAGCCACAAGTCTTATTAAATGGCAGAGTAGTCTCAAGGGGCAGAATGGCCTCCTCCTGCTCCTAATTCAGACCTTGGGGACTCCAAAGAACAGAGGAACTGAGGTTTAATGAGCCCGAGCTTCCTGAGAGCACAACCTAGTGGGGAAGTGAGATGGGAGGGGTGATGCAGGAGTTGTGGGGGGGGGGGTGGTGGTGGGAAGATGCAGGGAAACGTAGTGGGTGGGCGGGGGGGATGGGAAGCCCTCTCGTTTGTGGAGTCACCTTGCTGCTTTGCTTCATAGTGCAAGCACACAAAAGAATCAAGGAATTGTTAACCAATTGTTCTGTTGGCCTGTAACGCAGGGGGCTGGAGTATAAGGGACATGGGGGGGAGACCAACTGAGGGTGCACAGGGCTCCACTGGGACCCCTCTAGGAGTGCTGGGTGGGGGTCACTTCCGGACTCCATCCCTGAGGAAGGGTCGACTGAGCTTGGAGTCAGAGCAGCGGGGGAGGTGCCCTGTGAGGAAGGTTGCCCATACTCACTGGAGCTGGGAAGGGGGGCGGGGGGAGTGGGGGTAATCCCATTGGGACACCAGATTTGAAGAGAGATGGACAGGAGGGAGGCAGCTTGGAGACACTGGAACCAGAGAAAGCACTGTCTCGAGATAAGCAATTGGCCAATCTGGACAGAAATGAATTTCTTGGGTGGTGGGTGCTCAGCTGCTGGGAATATACAGGGCCGGGAATCAAGCCCTTTCACTCTTCTCTTAGCATCAGCAGGTACAGTCTGCCTCACCTTTCCTCGTAAACGATCCACCCATCCCTGCTATCAGTCTCGTCCAGATGAAGGGTCTCAACCCGAGACATTGACTGTCCAGCTCCCTCCACAGATGCGGCCCGACCTGCTGAGTTCCTCCAGCAATTTGTTTCTTGCTCCAGATTCCAGCATTTGCAATCTCTTGTGTCTCCACTGGTCCAGTAAACCTCTGAACTGCTTCCAATCGCCCTCCTTAAATCAGGAGACCAACTGTACACAGTATTCCAACGCCTTCTATCACTGAAGCATGACCTTCCTCCTAGTGTATTAATTTCCTCACAACAAACAATGACATTCTGTTAGCTTCCCTAATTACCTGGACGCTAACCTTGCCTCTTTCCGTCTCCTGATTAAGGTTTAGACCATTCGGGTTCCTCTTGCCTCCTGTGCGTCGAGACACACTTATTTAGAGGGGCTGGGATTGCCACAGAGTCCAGGAGGCCTGGCCCAGACCTTTGCTCTGCAAATTCTAGCAATCCCGATGGGATTATGGTGACCATACTAAACTCCATGGATGCATTTCTGTTTAAATTAGGCATGGACAAGAAATATCTCTGTGTAACTCTGGGTGTTGTAGGGGAATTAATATCTCTGAGTTGGCGCCTCAGTTTAATCCACCTGTCCTGGAGCAGAGGGAGCAGGGCAACAACTGCAGGGAGGGTCTGCAGGGTGTGGAGACGTGGTGGGTCTGTAATTTGAAGGTTCCAAGCCTCTGGGGCATCCCTGTCTTACGTGACATTCTCACAATGGTTTCCACAGCTGCTGTGAGTGTGTGCGTGTGAGAGAGTCGAGATGCTTGTGTGTGTGCATGTGGGTTTCAGTGTGTCTGTATGCTTTTCTGTGTCCATGTATATGAGTGCATGCATAAGTTCTTCTGCCTCTGCACGTGTGTATGTGTTTGTACGTGAGTGTGAGAGACCGAGGTGTGTGTATGTGAGTACACTGGTACTTCTGAGAGCAGGTGTGTGAGTGTGTGTGTGGGAAAGTTTATGGTCTATTCTCTCTCTCTCCCCTACCTCCCATTTCTCCCTCTCCCTCATACCCTCTTTCCCCTCCTCTCTTTCTTTTTCTCTCCCCTTCTCTCTGGTGTTGCTGTAGCTTAGTTGTTAGCTCTGAGTCAGAGAGTTGTGGCTTTGAGACCCGCTCCAGGGAGTCCAGCTCAACATCTACACTAACACTTCAACTCAATGCTGAGAAAATGGTGCTCTGTGGTAGGGGCAGTGCGAGGGAGTACTCCGCTGTGAGAGGAGGGAGTGCCGCACTGCGGGGGTCGGTGAGGAGGGAGTACTATGCTGTGGGAAGGATGGTGCAGGGGGAGCGCCACGCTGCGGGAGGGGCGGTGAGGAGGGAGCGCTGCACTGTGGGAGGGGCGGTGAGGAAGGAGCGCTGCACTGTGGGAGGGGCGGTGAGGAGGGAGCGCTGCACTGTGGGAGGGGCGGTGAGGAGGGAGCGCTGCACTGTGGGAGGAGACCACCTTTACACCTAGATTCACCTAAATCTACTGCCCCGCACAGCACAGGACTTCAAACAGTTGTGTGTGGGATCTTGCTGTTCCCAGATTGGTACTCCTGCATGGAAGCAGTGAGTTCTCCTGGAAACGTCCTTCATTGAGCCCCTGGATGTCCTGTAGTGGAGGGTGGTTGCGTGGGTGGGAGAACAGGACTTCCCCTTCTCTGCCCTCGTTCTCTCCTCGTTAACCCTGCGGGGTGCTCAGGAGGGCTGTGGGCTGTCTGTTCCGTTGACCTCCCTCGCACAGAAGAGGACGCGACACAGTCCTGCCTACTGGACCATGCCAGGCCTGTGCATATTGTTGGAGCCTCAGGTGCTCAGCAGTCAACTGTGCTGCCAGCTGTCAAGGCTGGTAGAGAGAGAAGAGCAGTGATGGGGAGGGAGGGGTGTATGGAAGGAGAGGATGAGAACGAGAGGGTAGGAGAGAGAGAGGAAGGAACGAGGAGAAGGTGCTGGGAGAAATGAGGGTGACGTGGGTTAGAGAGAAGGAAAGGAAGAGGGCTGGGGGGGAGAAGGGTAGGGAGAGGGTGGGAGGGAGAAATGGGGAAGGAAAGCAGAAGGGGGGGGAAGTAGAGAGAGCAGGATAGGAGGGGCAGAAAGTGGGGAAGGAGTTACAGAGAAAGGGCAAAATGCAGGAGGTAGGGAGGGAGAGGATGGAAGAGGGAAGGGGGTCGGGGAAGGATAGAGAGAGGAGTGGAAAAAATGAGGTAGGGGAAGAGAGGGAAGGAGTGGTGGTGTGTGGGTGAGGGGGGTGGGTGGCGGGAGAGATTTGGGGGAAGTGAAATGCAGAGAGCACAGACCTGAATTCAAAGCAAGTCAGAGCCATGGTGGCAAGGAGAGAGCGACAGAGAGGGAGGGAGGGATAGTGAGAGGAGGCATTTCCTTACTGTGGGAAGGAGTTGCCTTTTGGCCTGGGAGTGTTAGCACAAAGCTGTCCCCTGCTCCCCTCCAATTATCAACCACAGACCGTGTGACAAAATCCCACACCGTATCCGGTGGTCACCAGGGGCCCAAGCTGACCACTGAGCATGACTAGAGTCTACCTGGTAACTATTGATAGTGACCAAGGTCCTTCACTGACTACCAGTCGGGTTGGAGAGGGTTACAGAGTAAGGGAGGGGTGGGGGGGGTGGGGGCATTACAGAGATAGGTAGGGGCGTAGGGGCCAGAGGGGGTACAGAGACAAGGAAGGGTGCAGGGGCCAGAGTGGATTCCAGAGACAGGGAGGGGTGTAGGGGCCCAAGGGGGTTGTAGGGACAGGGAGAGTTGTAGGGGCCAGAGAGGGTACAGAGACAGGGAGGGTTGTAGGGGCCAGAGAGGGTACAGAGACAGGGAGGGTTGTAGGGGCCAGAGAGGGTACAGAGACAGGGAGGGTTGTAGGGGCCAGAGGGGGTTCCAGAGACAGGGAGGGTTGTAGGGGCCAGAGGGGGTTACTGAGATGGAAAGGTGTAGGGGATGTTGGAGGTTACAGGGACAGGGAGGGGTGTAGAGTTCAGATGGGGTTACAGACGGGGAGGGGTGTGGGAGCCGGAGGGGGTTACAGAGCCAGGGAGGGGTGCAGAGGTTGGAGGGGGTTACAGAGATAGAGAGGGGTGTAGGGGCCGGAGGGGGTCACAGAGCCTCCTGCCTCTCTTACCCCCAATGACCCCCTCAGTGTCCAGTATTCCACTGAGCCCAGCACTGAATATTCCCAGTGGTTGGTGCCCACACGCCCCCAGGGGAGGGAATTCCAAAAATTCCCCAGAAATTCCGTCTCACCTCTGTCTGAATCAGCCAACCCCTTACCCTGCGATTTTGCTCCCAGTACTGGACTCTCCGACCTGGGGAAACAGGTTCTCAGGATTCCAGTCCATCCCCACTCCCATCTCAATTCCGATTCCAGTGAACATGGACCCTCTTCCTGTGTGGGACAACTCACTCATCCCCAGGAACTGAACCCTTGTAATCGGAGACTGGTAGCTTGGGATTCGTGGATGGGAGTGGGTTCAGATTGGCCCTGTATCTGGAGCCCTCTCTTGCCCTTGGGACTTGGATGTCCATTGGTGACCTCAATGGTTGTCTGTCCAAGAGATCGCAAGGAGTGGCTGAACAGGTTGACAGGGTGGTAAAGAAGGAGTGTGGCATGATCGTCTTTATCAGTGGAGGCACTGAGTTCAAGAGTTGGGAAGTTATGTTGCAGATTTATAAAAGTCTGGTTAGGCTGCATCTGGAGTATGGCATTCAATTCTGGTCGCCCCCATTTTAGGAAGGATGTGGAGGCTTTGGAGACGGTGCAGAAGAGGCTACCAGGCTGCTGCCTGGATTAGAGGACATGAGCTATAAGGAGAGGTTGGATAAACTTGGGTTGTTTTTCTGGAGTGGTGGAGGCTGAGGGGAGACCTGATAGAAGTTATGAGAGACAAAGATAGAGTAGACAGCTGGAATCTTTACTGCAGGGTCAAAATGTCTAATTCTAGAGGCCTGCGTTTTAAGGTGGGTGGGGGGTAAGTTCAAAGGAGATGTGCGGGGCAAGTTTTTTTACACAGAGAGTGGTGGGTACCTGGAATGTGCTGCCAGGGGTGGTGGTGGAGGCAGATACAATAGAGGGGTTTAAGAAGATAGGCACATGAATGTGCAGAGAATGGAAGGGTATGGATATTAGTACAGCACTGGACAGGCCACTTGGCCCATGTTGTTGTGCCGATCTTGATGCCAATTTATACTAAATGTCCCCCCCCCCCCCCCAATGTATCACCCACATCCCTCCATTCCCTGCATATTCACGTGTCTGTCTAAAAGCCTCTTAAACTCCACCAAACTGCCTCCTTCCACTACTACCCCTGGTGACCCAGTCCAGGTGCCTACCACTCTCTGCGTGAAAAACATGCCCCTCACGCCGCCTTTAAACTTCCCCCCGTCACCTTAAAAGCACATCCTCTAGTATTTGACTTTTCTGCTCTGGGGAAAAGATTCTGATTATCTATGCCTGTAATAATTTTAAAAACCTCTATCAGGGCTCCCCTCAGCCTCCGACACTCTAGAGAGAACAACCCAAGTTTGTCCAACCTCTCCTTATAGCTCATACCCTCTAATCCAAGTAGCATCCTGGTGAACCTCTCCTGCACCCTCTCCAAAGCCTCCACATCCTTCCTATAATACTACATTGTGTATTCAGAAGGGATTAGTGTAGTCCGGCATTTAATTAGTTCAGCACAATCTTGTGGGCCAAAGGGCCTGTTACTATGCTGTACTGTGAGAGAAGGAGGTGTGCTTTGTCTGGAGTCCGAGATGTTGGGGTTCATTCATCCTGTCCTTTCTCTGGAATCTGGGCAAGTGTCGGGAGAAGGTGGGGGTGAGCCACCATCTTGAACTGCTGCAGTCCGTGTGGTGAGGGTGCTGTTGGGGATGGAGTTCCAGGATTTGGGTCCTGTCTTGGATGGATGCCCGAGACTGGAGGAAAATCAAGTAGGGGGAGTTCTTGGTGTCCTGAGGCCAATGTTTACCCCTCTGCCAAGACTGATTTTTTTTCAGCCATCATCACATTGCTGCCTGTCATAGAGCAATACAGCATGGATACAGGCCCTTTGGCCCAGCCAGTCCATGCCGACCACAGTGCCCACCCCGCTAGTCCCAATTTCCTACATTTGGCCCATATCCCTCCAAGCCCCGGCCCTCCATGTCCCTATCCAAGCGCTTCTTAAATGATACTGTTGTACCTGCCTCACCCACTTCCTCTGGCAGCTCGTTCCATATACCCACCATCATCTGCATGAAAAAGTTGCCCCTCAGGTCCCTTTTAAATCTCTCCCCTCTCACTCTGTCTATGCCCCCCAGTTTTGGACTCCCCTACCCTGGGGAAAAGACTGTTACCGTCCAGCTTATCTATGCCTCTCATAATTTTAAACACTTCTATAAGGTCGCTCCTCATTCTCCTACATTCCAAGGCATAGAGACTGAACCTGGCCAACCTCTCCCTATAATCTGAGTCCTCTGTGTTGTTGCCCATGCCTATTGGCCGGGAGGAATTTGGGATGTCTCGAGAAGGGGAGAAAGGGAGTCTCTTTGATTGGCATCCATTGTGTACCGTGTGAGAGCAGTTATGTAAAAGCTTCAGAATTTTCCGATAGAGTGTCAGGGGTCAATCTCGACTCTCATTGTAAAACATTAGCAGCTATTAAGAATCCCTGTTAGTCTGCGGTGGTGGGATGGAGGCTTTCTAAAGCAGAATGTTACAGGAAGCGTTACAGAGTCACTGGAGTGTTGACGAGATAATTAGGGTTCACTAGACCCAATGCGTTGTCTCTCTGCCTCCTCGCTCTGTGCTCATACAGGGTCACCCAATACAGATGGCACTGAGGCGTATCCTGGGCTTCTTGCCAGGGGGTGGTTTCACTAGCTCTGCCTGGGGAGAGGGGTGGCAAGGGGGGGGGGGGGGGGAGAGGATGGCAGGAAAGAGGAGAGATGGGAAAGGAGGGGGGGGTGTGAAATGGGGAGGGAGGATGGAAATCGCGGGGAAGAGAGGGAGAGAGGGGTAGAAGAGGGAGGGGGGAAAGGGGGGAGAAGAGAGAGA
>NW_026262490.1:0-61007 GCF_009764475.1 Pristis pectinata
TTACTGTACCTCCCTTGGATGAGATTCCGATACCGTCAAGACACTCATGTCAATGGTTGGGAACGAGATCGAACAACTGAAAGCAGAATGTAAGTCGATCTTCGAGCGAGTGTCGCTGGTGCTGCCAAAGAAGGGCCGAGGATTTGCAGCGATGCATTCCGCGGATTGCAGGCTCTGCAGGAACAACATTTCAGTGAGAGGCAATTGAGTGAACCCAACAAGGAACGATGTTTATGTTTCGACCTTTCGCTTTCTTAAGATGGTGCCAGGATCTTTTTGTGCTATGGGCACTGTATTCATTGAAGCATGTGGTGTCTGTTCATCATTTGCTCAGCTTTGGCACACTGGATGTTCATAACAGAACTGACGGTGGTTTGGGATCGTGGTGATGCGGCCCCGTAACGCTAAGATCGATGAGAAACTGGTCTCCATTTAAAATTAATTCACATTTCTTTATTTATGGAGTATGTACGTCATCACAGTCAACTTCTCTCACGGCTTTAGGAGTTAGCACCAACTCCGCCAAGTATTCAGTCAAATGAGGAGACAATGTGCAGAAGACATACCTCCTCATGTGTCGGAATTTCAGGATGATTTGCTTGAATTATTCCCGGAAACTCTGAGGCACGTCAGTGCAGGATGTGCTGTGTATCACCGGCTGGGTGGGCACAGTGTCTTGCTGGTGCTGGAAAACATCGAACAGCTCTCAGCTGTCTCCCCATTTCGGTATTGGTATTGGTTTATTATTGTCACTTGTACCGAGGTAAAGTGAAAAACTTGTCTTGCGTACCGACCGTACAGGTCAATTCATTACACGGTGCAGTGACACTGGGTTAGTACAGAGTGCACTAAAGTAGTACAGGTAAAAACAATAACAGTATAGAGTAAAGTGTCACAGCTACAGAGAACGTGCAGTGCAATAAGGTGCAAGGTCACAACAAGATAGACCGTGAGGTCATAGTTCATATCATCGTATAAGGAAACAACCATAGTCTTAATACAGTGGGGTAGAATATGTCCTAAGGTGTGGTGGTATGGCCCTCAGGATCCTGCGTCTTCTTCCCGATGGAAGAGGAGAGAAGAGAGAATGAGACGGGTGGGTGGGGTCTTTGATTATGAATATTTTAAACAGAGGGCTCGTCCGGGATTTGAACCCGGGACCTCTCGCATGCTCGGTAATTCAAACCCAAAGCGAGAATCATACCCCTAGACCAACGAGCCGCTGGCGTTTCTCAGTTGTCCGCTGCCGACTGCTGACACCCTCGTTGTTTGCCAGATATTGGAGTCCAAGTTCAACCGGAAGTTCTGAAATCAGCGGTAATTCAAAGCTCGAGTCATTCATATAAATATCCACTCTCACCACACGATATTCCCTGACGCAAGGACGTTTATTTTAGCCATGATGAGTCTCACTCCAGCGTTCCAGTGCTGGCTCGTTGGTATTCTGGCCTGTCCTCTGTTTATACAAGCGTTTTCTTGATAATTGTATTGCCAACTTCCCCGAAGGATCATAACAGAATTGCCGGTATTTAGGGATAGTGGGGATGCGGTGACGTGACGCTGGAAGTTGATGGTGATGAAGTGTAACAACGTATGTGATGCACAGTGGAAGTTTGTCACATCTGGTTGAAGGACTTTGGAACCTGCCGTTTAACCTGGCCGCAGTGGCCGGAAAGATGTGTGTGGGGAAGTGTAATTCTTGGCCGCCTTGGGAAAAAGGACAATGTCCCTAAAGCACTGCATCTGCGTGTTCCCCTGGGAGGGATGGGGTGTGGAATGACGATGGTGGAAGGCACTGTGACAGCGAACCCAAGAACGGGAAAGGAGTAGCTGCTAACGCGCTGTCAAATCAGGTTCCAGTAGGTGATGCTAAGCGTATCTGATTATCTAACGGTGGGTCCCGCGGAGTTAAAAGTCACAATGTCCAACACTGGAATTGGAATTTGTTGATTATTATCACATCTTCCACCTCCCTCAGCTGACTGTACTCTTCAACCTGAGGTCTTCCAAATTCATCGAATGGACCGTACAGCGTCCTCAGGCAAAGTTAAAGGCGGCTGGGTCTGCTTCTTCATCAATGATGCGGTGCTCGAACGTGACGGTCCTGGCGAGCTCTTGCTCACACAGCCTGGAATATCTAACGGGTGAAGTATCGACTATTCTATCTGCCAAAGGAGTTCACTTCAGCTGTCCTAATGGCAGTCTACATCCCACCACAGACGGACATGAAGCCTGCATTCAATGAGTTATAGTCCGCGACCAACAACCTTGATACAGGATACCCTGAAGCCCTCTTCACCATCGCAGGGGACTTCAATCAGGCCAACCTCAAGTGTGTGTTACCAAAATACTACCAACACATCTCCTGCTCCGCCAGGGGCGCTAACACTGCGATGCAACCATCAAGGATGACTTTCGAGCCACCTCTCGTCACACCACCAGGCTGTGCTCCTTCTCCCTGCATACAAACAGAAACTGAAACGGGAGTATCCAGTACAGAGAGTCGTGCAGTGGTGGTCTGAAGAAACAGATGAGCTCCTACGCGACTGCTTTGAGACAATGGACTGGACCATGTTCAAAGACTCAGCTGCCAGCCTCGATGAGTTTGAGACCACCATCACAAACCTTATCAGCAAGAGTGTTGAGGACTGTGTACCAAAGAGGACAATACGGGTGTTCTCAAACAGGAAACCATGGATGAACCGGGAGATCCACTCCTTACTGAAGCCGAGGACAGTTGCACACAAATCTGGTGATCCTGATCTGCAAAGGAATCGAGATATTAACTTCGGAACGCTATCAGGAATGCCAACAGGCAATACCGACTCAAAATAGAGTCCCAGACATGGCGTCAGTTATGGCAGGGCTTACATGCCATAACAGGCTACAAGACGAAGACGGTCTGCATAGTTAGCATCAGCGCATCCCTTCTTGATGAGCTTAACGTATTCTATGCGCGTTTTGAAGAGAAGGGAAATGGATTGTCACCACCCACCCTGACAGCCTCCAATATAACTAAACCCGTGATCACCGTTGAGGACGTACGATCAGTCTTCGGGAGAGTGAACAAGAGGAAAGTATCTGGCCCAGAGGGTGTCCCTGGCTGTGTGCTCAGATCTTGTGCTGATCAGCTGGCGGAAGTATTTGCGGACATATTTAACCTCTGCCTGCTTCAGTCTCAGGTTCCCACCTGTTTTAAGAAGACCACTATCATCCCGGTACTGAAGAAAAGAAAGCTAACATGTCTCAATGACGACTGACCAATGTCTACAACATCCACCATCATGAAGTGCTTTGAGAGGCTGGTCATGTCACACATCAACTCCAGCCTACCAGACAATCTTGACCTACTGCAATTCGCCAATCGGCGAACCAGGACGACAGTGTTCGCCATCTCCCTGGCCCTACACTCAGCTCTGGAGTATGACCGTAAATACATCTAGGTTGGACTATTGTTTATTGACTACAGCTCTGCTTTTAATTCTATAAATCCAAGCAAACGTCACCAAACTCCGGACCCAGGACTCAACACCTCCCTCTGTAACTGGATCCTTGACTTTCTAACCAACAGACCGCAATCAGTGAGGACAAGCAGCAATACCTCCGGGACGATTAAGCTCAACACTGGTGTCCCATAAGGCTGAGTCCTCAGCCCTCTTCTGTACTCCATATACAGTCATGACTGTGTGGCCAGATTATGCTCTAACTCCATCTCCAAGTTTGCAGATGATACCACCGTTGCAGACCGTATCTCAAACGGCGATGTGTCGGAATACAGGAAGGAGATAGAGAGCTTAGTGGAATGCTGTCATGACAATAACCTTTCCTTCAATGTCATCAAAACGAAAGAGCTGGTAATTGACTTCAGGAAAAGGGGCGGTGTACACGCACCTGTATATATCAACCGTGCTGAGGTCGCGAGGGTTGAGGGCTTCACGTACCTGGGAGTGAACATCAGCAAAAGTGTGCCCTGGTTAAAGCACTTAGATGCCACGGCCAACCAGCGCCTCTAGTTCCTCAGGAGGCAAAAAATAATCGGTTTGCCCGCTTTGAATCTCACCTATCGGTGCACGATAGAAAGCATCCTATCTGGGTGTATCATGGCTTGGTACGGCAATTACTCTGCTCAGGACCGTAAGAAACTGCAGAGAGTTCTGGACACAGCCCAGTTCATCACAGACACCAGCCTCCCCTCCTTACACTCTGTCCTTACCTCTCTCTGTCTTGTTAAAACAGCCAGCATGATCAAAGACCCCATCCAGTCACGTCATTCTCTCTTATCTCCTCTCCCATCGGGTAGAAGATAGTGGAGCCTGAGGACACATACCACCAGACTGAAGGACAGCTTCTACCCCACTGTGATTAAAGTATTGAACGGTTCCCTTAAACGATCAACCTTGTTGTGACCTTGCACCTTATTGCACTGCACTTTCTCTGCAGCTGTGACACTTTACTCTGTACTGTTATTGTTTTTACCCGTACTACATCAATACACTCTGTCTAACACAATGTAACTGCACTGTGTAATGAATTGACCTGTACGATCGGTATGTCAGACACGTTTTTTCACTGTACCTCAGTACGTGACAATAATAAACCAATACCAATACTATCTCTCTTCTGGTGAAAGTGCGAGAGTGGGCGATTGAAAACAAGGATTTTAAATTCGGAATACGTGAATGAGGCGGTGATAACCAGCTTATTATGGAGTCTTGGCCACATGCAATAGTTCTTTCTCGTGTTGGGAACCTGGGCCCTAAGTAGATCATCGTCATAACACGAGTGATGTAAATGAGGGAAACCGTGTGGTGCTTCAGCTGGCCCAGAGAGAAGGGAAGGTGAAGTCTGCCTCAAGTATTCCGCTCCACTTACAATTAGCTTCGACCCTGAAACAGCTCACTCCAGGCATCTCACCGAGCCAACATGACCGCAGTTTGTCTGGGAGCTGGAAGGAAAGAGGCACGCCACGTAATCTTTCGAACTTCTGAGCCGTGATGAACTCTAAGAACCGTCTGCGAATTCTCTTCCTTCCGAGGCGAAATTATTCTACTTGTCGAGACAGTTCAATCTGTGCAATTCTGTGTGTATTAGTAAAATGCATCCAGCCTTCTCACTTCTCCGCAGGGCCCATGCCCCAGCATCATTCCTAATGAGGCTTTTTTTTTTACCCGGTTCCTCTAAAGAATGGGCTGTGCGGCCGAATGGAGAAGGCGTCTGACTTCGGTGTTTGATGTGACGTCATCATAAGTTTGCAGGATCAAGTCCTGTCCCGATCGTTTTACGGACCTCAAGTGTGCGCATCTATTCTGTCTTACTTCACATGTGCGGCCAGAATTTTAGATTTGAAATACTCCTTTGAAGACTCAGTGTCACATGTTTCGCAAAACCTGGAGGCCAAAACAAAACAACAGTGGTTCCGCCCAGGATTGAACTGGGGACCTTTCCACTACACCACAGAAACCACAAGAGGCGTCCAACACTTCATCTACTTTGCCGCGCTGCTGAGCACTGACAGGGCTGTTGTATCCCCATGAATTACAATCTCTTCAGCGCCAACAACAAACAGAAAGTCTGGCCCAACATTCCTCTCTTACAGTCGGGGAATGTAGTCTTTGTTGTATAAATAATGCAAGAAATACAATATCCCTGTCACTCTGGCTTCCACCAGTCTCCCCAGGATGATCCTCCACACCTCGCGGATAACTCAGCGGTGTCTCTGAGATTTCTTTCCACAGATTCGCGCGTCGGCAGTCTCCGACAAACTCTTCACTCCCCTCACCGCGGCAACGAAGTTCATATAAACACGTTACTGAGACATGTGTCGGGTACATTTGTCTACGACATGGATAGCAGTAGGAGGGTCGACCCGTGAGTTAATGGGGTTTCTTTGGTAGTTGTCGAGTCATGGGGCATGGTGATAGACCACTCGGCCCACTGAGTCTTCAGTGACCATCACTGAGCTTTTATTGATCCCATTTTATTTTCCACATTCCAATCAATTTCTTCCACAGTCAAACACTCATCTGCAAACCAGGGGCATAAGATGGTGGAAAATTAAATGACCTGTAGCAAAAGGAACATTTTATTTCTGGCGACACGTTTTGTAATGTGCGTCAGCTTCTAAAAGAGGAACAGAAAGTTGTGCATGTGGCACCAGCACCGTATCTGTCAGAACTAAACCCACCATAAAATACTCACTGATTCAAAACGGGAACTTTTTACAAAACTCAGCATGTCAGCAGAATGGACGGAAACCTCGTGAAGAAAGTCAGTAAATTGATCACATGGGATATGTGAGCAGTAATTTATATTTCTGCCCAGGAAGAGAATCTTCCCCACTGCAGGTTTCTCACTTTTAATGTTGAAAGTAACTAAAGCGGTACCCACTTGCAGGTCGTTTGTCGCTCATTTGATCCACTGCTTCGGTGCGCTGACCTTGTGTTGCATGGGCAGAGGCACGTTCCTGGAGACGTCGACGAGTTGAACTCACGTTGGGGTCCTGAAAGCTGCGTTTTGATTTTGTCCTCACAGAGTTTGTGGCGCGGCGCTTGCGGAATTCAACGCACACTCACCGTTGGTGGCACATCCCATTGCGCACAGTGTCGTTGGCCAACTGAAAAATTCTCAATACTTGTTGGGATTTTCGTAATATATGAAAAGTAACGTACAGTACAAAATCCCCAAAGAGCATTGTGATGGAATTATGACCATGTTGGTTTCACTTTACGCTGACCAGATTAGTGCACCGCTTTAGAATTGTTTTTTTTCTCATCCAGAAAGTCGATGAAAGCCGCCCACTGGCCTGCTGAGCATTGGCGGCAATCCATCTTTTCACATTTCCCTTTGAAGTCGGAACATTTGAAGGACGACACAGCGAGGACGTTTGAGAAACGAGGAAGTTACGGAAACATGAAGATATCAAGGGGAGAATTATAGCAGGAATTGTCTTCGTTCAATGCAGAGCTTCATGCAGCAAAGTGGGCAAACTTTAATACCATTTCTCTTCCATATTTTAAAGAGGGTTGAGTGTTGGTGGGCAGGGAGATTTCCCTCATCAACCAGTCTCATTAGCTGAGTTTATGGATGAAAATCTTCGATTAGTTTCAAGGAAGCGAGCGCCATTCATTGTGTTGGGAATATGGATGATGAACTGTGCCGAGATCAATCGGAAGATAGGAGGAATAACGTCTAGCACATTGGTGGTGATCAACAGAACAAACTGCATCCAATTCAGTGTGAAAAGTTGTGCTGCTTTGGAAGCATAACAGGTTTATTGAAACGGTCAGAAGGATGGGGTATTTCAATTACAACGTACGATTGGAGAAAGTCGGCTGTGACTTTCTGGACAACGAACAGCTTCTCAAAAAGCGCAGGTGAAAGTTAGATGTTTGGCAGTGGTTGGATTCGAACACACGTCCCCTCAGAGACTGGAGCCTAAATCCAGCGCGTTAGACCGCTCGGCCACACTACCACCGATCAGCAGAACTATGATCTCCATTTCATTGCGTTGTAGTCTGCACTTTCCACTTAATGCAAGGAAGCTGACTTCGAGAAACAAAATGAGTTCTGCAATGTACTATTGGAGAAGGGACAGTGAACAGGAAGGAAGAGAACGAGTCGGGTAAATATTGAAAGAACGGTACCCGCTCTCTGATGTTGTCCGTGTCATTTAGGATTTCAAGACTGGGTTTGGTTTCTCTCTAAATTCGGCTGTGCTTAAACACATGACTGATGCAAGCTATCACGATGCTTCGCAGTCGGTCTGCCACAGGGTAAACAAAGCAGGATATCCATCCATGGAATAAGCATCATCAACAGGGCCGGTGAACAGATGGTGACCAGGAAGTAGGTCTGTCAGCTATTTGTGAAGCGTGGTTTCAGGGAAAGGAGGACTGGCAGCTCAGCGTCTTTGTTAACTGTATTCCAGTGAAGACAGGAACGTGGGAACGTAAAGTATTGTCTTAATGATATAAACAAATAATTTTAGCCATCAGACGAAACAAATTATTAAATCAACAAGAAGTGAGGCCACGCGGATTGAACAAAAGATCAAAGCAGGGCTACGGTGTTGGCAACAAACAAAAAAAATAAGCAGAAGCAGTTGAATTCCAAGGAAGTGGACAGCCTTCTGACCTTTCAAAAGAGGAGCAGGCAATAGGCGGAACAACTGCCTGAACAATATCAGAAAATATGACATTGCCCATTTGGAATCTAAATTAAGGGCCACTATTTTATTCTTGAGCGATTGCAAAACTCCGTGATGCTGGTAGAACTTGGTATCTTAGTGAGTGATTGATTAAAAAAATACACTGCACAGTTTTACAAATATTTAGGGGAGTGCTGTAACATTGCTGTTTCTTGTCGGATGGTTTGACTTCCAATGCAGGGAGATTATATATTAAATATGGATAGCGGCGCTGGCACGACATCAGCAGCAACAAGTTCAGTGTTGGCCTTCTTTTTTTTCTTTTCGGAGCTGAATGAGTTGGACATAATTAAGTGAAGGTTACCAGACCGATACAGGGGTTGGACGGGAGTTTAGTGAAGGAAGGTTGTCAGGCCGGCCGGGTATCCCCTCCAGTTCAGAAAAAACCGAGAGATGCCTTGATTGAAACATGTGTGTTCATGAGGAGTCCTGACAAGGGAAAATCGGGGACGACGTTTCATCCAATGGGGGATTCTATAGCTTGCAATTACTGTTTCAAAATCAGTGCCACACTCTTGTGACAGAGGTGCTTTACCACAGTGTGTTCAGTGTTCCGGCAAGTGGGACTGCCTCAGGTTGACAACTTGGTCGGCATGGATGAGTTGGACCGAAGGGCCTGCTTCTGTGCTCCGAAACTCTGATTAAATGACTCTGATTACACACTCATTACGTTCATACACGGCACAAATCACAAAGTTGAGTGCGGGGATTTGGTGAATCGTGCACGTTGTTACGTGATTTCAGTTCTGTTCAGATATGCAGCCAGTCAGGGCGAGGCAGCACATGTTCAACCGTTTATTTTCCTCCTGCTGCCTGACCTGCTGACCATTTATAGGAATTTCAGCTTTTGATACTAAACCCCGGCTTCAGTGTTCCCATCAGCGTCACAGCGTCATACAGCACAGAGACAGGTCCTTCGGCCCACCCTGTCACTGCCGACCATCAAGTACCTATCTCCAGCAATTCCATTTGCTTTCACTTGGTCCACAGATTGTAATATCGTCCGGATCCAAGTGATAATTAATTGTCTGTTGAATATGAGTGCACGTTTATCCACTGCTTTCTTTTCCATTATGTGCCTGATTTCTACCGCCCGGTGGTGAAAGAAAATCTTCCACAGATCCCCTTCAAAATTCTGACTGCCACTGAAATGGACTCTGATAATTCTGCCATGGGTGAACATACCTAATATCTCCCCTTCCTTTGCCAATTATAATTTTCATCGAGACTTAGAGCCGTATAGTACAGAAACAGGCCATTCGTATCACCATGCATTCCTTCTGTCCTGTTCACCTGACTTTGCGGCTCTTCTGCAACATTGCTAAATGCATCGTACAAGCTATTGAAGGGGCTCTACAGGCTGGATTCCTGCGGAATGTTTCCCGTAGCTTAACAACGTACAACCAGAGGGACACTGTTAATGATATGAGAGGAAAGTTTATCAATGAGATGAGGAGGAATGCCTTCACTCGGGGGCGAGCAAGCTGTGGAATTCTGAACCACAGAATGCTAAGGTGGTCAAGTTGCTGAATGTATTTCGGAAGACAGTCAGCAGATTGCTGAAAACAAAATACATCAAAAGAATGGGGAGCGAGCTGGATTATGGGAGGGATCTAGGACTCACTTTGGGGCACACGACATGGCCGAGCTGTTCTGTGTGCCCCCCAGTCCAGACAGCGGAGATCCTCCGCTGTTGCTGAGGCCATTCGGCTGGTTCTCCTCTTGCACTCTGCGGGCCGCATCGGTGAGCGGTGTTTACTTATGGGTGATAAATACCCAGAGAGCCCGTTTACACTCACGTGCCTGCTGATCTGTCGAGAAGGTTCAGTTCCAAATGCACCGCCTGGTTCCATGTATGAATCGAGGTGTGTCCAGGGGAAATCTGGTGGTGACAGCGGAAACTCAAACCCCGGGGAGAAGCAGCGGCAGTAAAATACAGCAAAAGTAAAGCGTTGAATTTTCAGAGGCTGTTGAAAGTCAGAGTATAAACTGCGACCTGCCGTGACTCGGATTCGAACCGAGGTTGCTGCGGCCACAACGCAGAGTACTAATCACTATACGATCACGGCCACACACTTCAGCTGTGCCCTTCCTGCACAGTAAAACCCTCTGCTAAGGGTGTGTCTCACCTACTGACGCTTCGATGACCAACAGTAAATCAGCGGTTTGCGCTGCCCTGTTGCGCTTCCACAGGGCTCCCTCTTCATTTTATTTCCTTTCCTTGTCTGTTTCAACCTCTCACCCCACACATCCTCCTTCTCCCAAGTCCATCTGTCAGTCTCCACACCTGTCCACATCTCTCCATTATCACTCATGCCGACCAATTCTTCCGATCACCTGCCAGCTCCTGCTTCACCACTTCCTCCTCTCCTGTATACTGACTCTCCTCCTTCTGCGCTGTCAGTCCATATTCAGTGTGTTAACCCGAAAGGTCGGCTATTCCTTGCCTTCCACAGACGCTGCCTGAACAGCTGAGTTCGTCTCACAGTGAGCTTGTCATATGTTCCAGATTCCATTATCTGCAGTACCTTGAGTCTCCTGCCTTCCACAGTGAGCTGCTTTCCGGTGTGGATCTGTGAACTGTGTGGATGTTTCTGCACTACACTGCAGTGAAAGCTGGGAAGGAATGCACCGTTCATTTTACTCATGACTGAATGAGAGATTATGCCTTATTTGAATTCTGACACCTTTGCAGCTCTTTGATTTAAATTTAATCGTCATCAATCTCCCACTTTACGGCCATCTTAGTGCAACAAGTAAACAGTGGGAAGATCTCAGGGTTTCGGGCAGAATCCTTAGAGGCAAAGGGACAGTTGAAGATTTTAGACCCTGCATCAGGACTGAATTTGTAGTGGGGAGAAGTAGCCGGAACAAAATGGTGAACGGGAGGGATGAGGCAGGAAGTGAAAGAGATAGGTGGAACCAGGTGATGATGCGGATGGTGGACAGAATGAACCAAGTAGGGAGAGGGATGAGTGGCGGTAGAGTCCGAGGCTTGTATCAGATAAGTAAACACAACAAAGGCCTGCAATGAAGGGGGTTTCAGAGGATTTCGGACGATCAAGAGATGGACGCAGGTGGTGCGGGTTACTTGAAACTGGAGAATTCATCGTTCATAACGTTGATCTTAGAGCACACAGGAGGAATATGTTATTGTTCAAGATTGAGTTTGGCAGTGGTGTAGGCCGCGGTGGAGCGGTGACAGTCAGTTCAGTGTTGGTAGGAAAGGAGAGTTGATTCGGCATGCATCAGGAAGCTCAGGATGGCCATTGAGTATAGAGCGCGGGTGCTTGGCTGAACGGACGACTAATCTAAGCGTGGTGTTTCTGATGTAGGCGAGACCACTTCGGTAGCATCGAGTGCAGTAGAGGAAGTTGGAGGGTATGCACGTTAACCTTTGTCTGACCTGGAATGGCTGTTTCGATCCCTGGTTATTTGTGAGGAAGGTGATGAAGGGATAAGGCTTGGGCCGACGACCATTACAGGGAAGTGCCCTGACTGCTTGCATCATGGTCTGGCACGTAAGTTCGAATGGGCAGGAACGCGGGAAGTTTCAGATAGAAGTGGTCTAAGCCCAATACACCACAGGCACATCATTCTCTACTAACGGCATTATCTGTCAAAGGCGCTGCCTCACGAACGCAACATCCATCATCAAAGATCCCCCACCATTCGGACCATGCCATCTTCTCGCAGCGACCATAAAGCCGGAGGTACAGAAGCCTGAAATCCCACACTACCAATTTCAGGAACAGTTGCTTTCTTTCACCCATTCGGTTCTTGAACCAACCAGCACAAACGTAATTCCTGCAACACTTTGATCACTTTGCAGTAATATGGACTCCGTGCCTTTTTGTTATAATTGTTTATTATTCTTGTAAAATTGGGTGCATGTTCAATTTATGTTTTTAATTGCAATTGTGTGTGCATGAATTTGTGTAAATGGCAATGAACTTGACTTCGCCGTTGAGAGATGATTTTTTTGTCTGCGTTACAATGTAACGTTTTTTTGTGCCGCTTGAAGGGAAGTTTTGAGATGTCTACTTGTTGCCAGGACGCCTGCAGACATTGAAATCATTGTTTGTTGAGAGGGGAACTGGATGTAACGAAATTCCGGCACCGTGGCGCAGCTGGTGAAGCTGCTGCCTCACAGCGCCTGAGAATTGGGTTCAATCCTGACCGCCGGTGCCGTCTGTGTAGATTTTGCCCTTTCTCCTTGTGACTGTATGGGTTTTCTCCTGGAGTAATCAATTTGACAAATAACCTGTTGAATTACTTTGGCTTCATGGCTCTGAGGTTAACGTTTCAACTGATGGCAATGTCTGCCGCTTTCTGTGTCCAAATTTGCTGCTGAAAATCGGCGTACTGAATAAGAGGAAAGCGAAGCGCTTGGGTTGAAATGCTCATCTGAGGAGACTTGAGGTCATAGTCCTGGTCATTCTGGCTCTGCATAATTACCCGCCAACTATTTATATGTTGATCCGGAGAATAAATGCGAGGTTGTCGTATTCAAGCCTGGATAAAATGTATCACATGATTGTGGACAGAATTGACTTTATATCATTAGATGCGATTATGTTCACATACACGTTCGCGCAATGAATGAAAACATGCCGTCTTTCAAACTATGCAGTTACATGTGACCTGCTGACAATGAATTGTATTTTCATTGTTAATCCAATTTTCAAGTCCCACTTTCAAACCACACAGTTTCACGGGTTAATTTAAACGCGTTTATTTAGCAATATATCGATAGGGAGAAACCTCCTTACTCTCAAATAGAGTCCGCAGCGGAGTTATCCGAGGTACAGGAGAAGACATTAATTTATAAAAACATTGTCATGCACACTTTAATGAGTCAGGCGCCGGAGTTCTTGGTTGAGCAGGAAACAGACAAAGGGCTACTGCAGATGGACAAAGAGCAGCCTCACACCCCAGGTTCAGCTCATCGTTTTGTAATCGGGAGACACAAAGCTAGGTATCGCCTTCAGTGTTTGAGACAGCCTTCCCATTTCCCGTTAAGATTGACTATCATCTCCACAGTTAAACATAATGGGAATCTAATTAAGCTCCAAGCACAGCTATTACCACACAGCACCCCCCCCCCCCCCCAGGTGCGCAGTGGTGTGGCTGTTCTGGCCTGAAGAACACTTTTTAAATCAGTATTTCGAGCAGCCGTAATTCTCATCCGTCTTACTATATGAAAACAGTTATAGTTTATTAATCCTACACCTCCCCATTCCTCCCCTCCCCCTTTTATCATATCATGATAACCTGGAGGGTTGCTCAGAACGGTGTCGAGATTTCATAAATAAGGACCTTGCAACAAGTATTCAAGCAGGTCAGCGCCACACAGCATATTATCATAACAACTATAAGCCTTACTGCTCCATGCAACAGCTAGGATGCCACTGACCCTCCCATCAGCCACACCAACCAACCATTCACTCCTGCAAGTCCCTGCCCAAAGTTATCTACTTGCTTATGAATATCCAGAATGGCATGGGAAATATTGTAGGCCTCATCCCTAACATTGGTGACATATTTATCCCCTATTATGGCACATACTCCACCTTTCTGAGCTAACAGGTAGTCCACAGCGTACCGGGTCTGTTGGGTATAAAGTCGAAGTTCCGCCATTACCTGGTTCACTCCTGCAGGCCCTTGATGGTGCTGTTTCCCAGCACGGTCAGTCGGCAGACGAGGTAGTTGCGATTGTTTGGGGCCAATGTCCCAGCCGAACCTCCTTGAGAGAGATCACTCAGGAATGCATAACCTAACGATTATCCCACTACCACAGGATCCCTCCATTCTTTGCAGAATTCCTTACTTACTGACCGTGATACAAGTCTTCGTCGGATACGAGCTTTCTGGAAGCAGGGGACCGGAACCGTCCCAATCTCTGCTATTGCTAACCAGGCTAGCAGAGTGGGGGTGGTGGTGGTATAGGTACCATTGAAAAGGAGCACATACCCTTTCTTGGCCAGGTTAAAGGTTATATTGCCCGTTTGCTGCGGACTATGCATCTGAGAATACCAACTGATTACAGCAACTCTGCTCCCATGAATTCCAGCCATTCCAAAGAAACATCTGATACTTTCACATGGGTACCGTTCTCTTCCCCAGAAACCCATAACTCCCCTGCAAGTAGTTCAACACACCTAGTGTTGGCACACTCACAGCTAAACCGTCCTCCCCTTAATGCACAATTTCTCTCTCTACAAGTGACGGTGGCACATGATAGCGGGTGCTGTACTATCGCTAGCCCACAACCCCATCCCTTACCGTTGAAGCAGTGGGTAAAGGACTGGTGGCTAGTTGTGCTGATTAGGTCTGCTCTGGTTCCTTACAAACATTTACCTGGCAGTACCCTCCTGTAAGATCTTGTCTGCCCAATGCACTTTGTTTTCGAGTATTCATATCTTTAGAGAGCACTGGGGCTCCAGCTTGGTGTTGCTACAAGAAGACCTTTTATTGATTCTGCCAAGGGGTAGCAAACGGTGCGATTGCCATGCAGTTTTTTATGAGCTTTGTAAAATAAATTGTCCTCTAATGCCCACATACGAGTACCGGTAATGATGAAGAGTCCAAATTTAAGAAGCGTCATTTTCCCTCTGGTGGCCATCGTTTACAGTCACTCAGATGAATCCAGCGTTCCAAGCCCTGTACCTTCACTGCTGTAGGGGTCTGGAGTAGTATCTGGAAGGGGCCTTTCCACCGAGGTCCCAGTCACGTATCAGCACCGACACTCCCATTTCCAGGTTAGGCAACTCTGCATCATTTCCCTCCTGCTGAGTAAATGCGCTCTTCACCCGTGAATGAAGGGACTTTAACGAGGTCGTAAGTTGCCTGAAATATCTTTGTAGTTAATTGCCCATGATATTAAGGTCAACATGGGTGGGGGCTGTGTGTCAGCATCCCATGGGCTTCTTCCAGGGCGTACATAGACGGTTTCGGCTGCCGACACCCCGGTGGCCGAGTGGGGAGTAATTCTCATGTGGTACAAAGCTAATGGGAGAACCTTCAACCAATTTATACCTGTCTCTGAGACTAATTTAGTCAATCTATTCTTCAGGGTGCCGTTGGATCGTTCTACTATACCCGATACTGAGAGTGGAAGGTGCAATGGAACTGTTGTTTGATATGCAGTGCTTCGCACAACTCATTATTTATTTTCCCTTTGAAGTGAGGAACATTGTCTGAACTAATCTGTCGGGGTATCCCAAACCTTGGTATGATCTCTGTAAGCAATAATTTCACCACCTTCGAGGCCTTATTGTTCGTGCTAGGAAAAGCTTCAATCCTACTACTAAATACATCAACAATGATAAGGCATCGGTTATAGCAATGTACACGCGGTAATTCAATAAAATCGAATGGTAAGCATTCAAAATGTCCCCCTGGTAAAGGGGGTCCTGCCTGGCCTGCACCTCACCCCTCTTCCAACACTGGTTTGTTGGAAGATCAAACACGATGGCATTTTGTCTTGTGCTGCTTCCTCCAATGTGGGGCACCACCAAGAACGGAGTAAAATGTTACTCATTCCCTCCTTGCCAAGGTGGGTGTCAGAATGCAGGCAGTCAATAATCATTGGTAACAAGGAATCAGGTATACAAATTTGACCGACTGGAGTGGTCCAGAGGCCATGTGGCGCAGAGTGCGTACACCCGTGCGCCTTCCATACTTGTTTTTCTGAGTCAGGGGCGTCGCCCTGAGAGTGCTGTACAGTAACCATGTCTGTGGTTCCCTACGTTGTTATTGTAGGTTTACAAACAACCGCCTGTTTTTCCGCAGTCGAAACGACATTTGTCCTCCGTGTACAGCCAATTTTGCCTCTGCATCTGCCCTGTTATTGACCTGTTATTAGGGAGGAGTCTGAGAGGTGGGCTGAACACTTATTGATGACCAGCTTTTAAGGAGGTGGCTGGATTAGAGGAAGTTCTTCACATAAGCCGAATTCGGTATCGGGCTGCCTGTAGAGGTCAGAAATCCTCTGTGCGCCCATATTTTGGCCAAAATCATGGGCAACTCCAAAAGCATAGCGGGAATCAGTAAAGATATTAACTACTATGCCCTTGGCTAAATCACAGGCTCTCGTCAGGGCAAAGAGTTCTGCCTTTTGGGCAGAGACTGGAGGCTGCAAAGATGCGGACTCTGCAACGTAGGAGTCATCTACTAGAGCGTAGCCACATAGGCGGATTCCCTGTTCCGAAACGGAGGAACTGCCGTCGACATACAGGTTTAAATCTGCTGGCTGGAAGACTTGATTTGAAAGGTCTCGACGGGGTGCAGTTAAGAAGTGGTTACGCAGTAAACAGTCATGTGGTGGGTCTTCAAGATCCTCAGGTGGGTCCCGAGGAAGGTGGCAGGGTTAATGGTAGTCCAGTATGCAAAGGAGAGGAGCGGGTTATTCAGAAGGTGTTGGGTCTGATGGGAGGTCAGGACTGCCGTTACGATATGAGAAGAATAAACAACCACGGACCGTTGCAGGGTTATATTGGAGGCTACTGTTACGAGGGTGTAGATTGCTGGAAGCATGTGTGAGCATGGTGGGAGCCCCCGAGCAACTGGGTCCAGCCGAGTAGAGTAATATGCCACCGGTCTTTTTCTATCCCCATGGGTTTGAGAGAGTACGGCTGTAGCCCAGTCGTCCAGCACATTCACAAAGAGCTGAAATGGGCGATAAGATCGAGGGTGCCCCAGGGTCGGGGCGCTGTCAGGGGCCAGTTTGATCTTATCAAAAGCCTCCTTTTGTTCCTCCTTAAGTTCAAAAGGTCCCACAGACTGTCTTGATGCCACCGTGTGAGGTGCTTCCTAAGGAGGGCCACGTTAGGTAGTCACTGCCTGCACAAATTTACTAAACCTAAGAAGGCGTGCATAGCCTTCGGGTAGCGGGCGTTGGGGTAGCAATGATGGGTGCAATACGTTCAGGAGTGAGCTGCCGCTCAGTAGCATTTAAACGGATGTCCGGAAATGTTACCTGGCGCTGGGTTCGTTTTACTTTCTGTGGAGGCATCACGTATCCCCAAGTGCGTTAAGTAACCTGTTGGTTTCCGCGATGTTGGCTGTCTCCGACGGGCTTGCCAATAAAAGGTCATCAACATACTGGGCAACAGTGGATTTATCAGAAAGTTGTAACTGCCGGAGTCGTTTCTGCAAAATTTGGGAGAAAATAGTCGGGGTGTGTATAAAACCTTGCGGGAGACGCGTCCAGGTGTATTGCTGACCTTGGAAGATGAATGCAAACAGGTACTGCGATTTGGGAGATCTGGGAGTGGCAAAGAATTCATGCTGGAGATCTATAAGTGTAAAAATACAAGAGTTGGCAGGGATGTTGCTGATAATGGTTGCCGGGTTCGCGACCACGGGAGACAGTGGCTCCACTATATCATTGACCTTACACAGGTCTTGGACCAGGCGCCATTCTGCCAGTCTGGGTGTTTGTATAAGATGGGGGTATTGACTGGTACAACTGAATTGTCCCAAATACATAATCTATAAAATCCTCCGGGTGTGTTTTACGGTTGGGCGCCTGACTCATGATTAAACACATCTCCTGAGTATTACAAGAGGTGTACATCTGGATCGTGGGATTAGCGGGTGTTCGGGCTGGATCGGAATGAGGGGCACTCCTATTGAGGAGCTGTCTTTTCGCCTTAATTTCCTTACCCTTATTCGGCAAAGGTTATGGGTCGGAACCTCTAGGGTCGTAATTATACGTGGTAGAATCTGAGTCGTAATCGTTGTCCGACCGAGGATAGATCTGTCCCCTACCAAAAGGTTCCACTGTATGTCTGTGGCTTTCGAACCGATCGGAGGCGCCCTCTCTTTCTGTCGAAGCTGATTTCTGGTTCGGGACACGACAGTGTCAAGGGACTGTTCTCGTGATGGGGCTTGGCTGGCACTAATGGTTTGCGGGCTAGCCACATTGTATGGGGCCGGCAGCGGAATTGGGGGTAGATAGGGGCTGTGGGTCGAACCCTCCAATCCTCCTCACTCTCATCCATATAGTTATCTTGGAACAACAGGGGCACACCAGACATGTCGGAAGGTACCTCCACTTTCTCCTTGCTATTATTCTTTTTATTACTATTTCTACGTTTTTTACTTACTCTTCTGAACTATCCCTTCCCTTTCCCTTCTGCTTCTCTCCGCATCGTGGTCTCCCCACTGAGACCTCAAACTTCCCAACTCTTGGGATTGCCTTTTTCATCACACACACTAATCCCTCTTCTAAGTGCATTATGTTCCCAACTATTCTGGTTAGATCTTCTTATTAGGTCTTGGGCCTTCTCCAAGTAGACATCAGTATTTCCATTTTCCCCCAGTATTGCGTTCCCAAATCGCCTTTTCTGCCTTTTGGCACTCATCCAAATCCCAGGTTCCCCCTAATGGCCATGTTTCATTTCCTTTTTTATATTGAGGCATGCCGATAATTTGCGGAAGTTATACTTATTTCTTCTGGTCGTCTTTACATAATTTAGATAGTGGGGTATTGGACGCAGACTTATCGATAGTTTGTCCCATTTTTTTCTTTCTTCACTTTGTTTATTAAACCGTACGGTACAGATCGCTGCGATTATCTATAAGATCGATCGGTCTTTTTCATTCACCCACTTCAGGTTCCTGACCTTCCCGTGGTAGATTTCCCCTCTTAAGAACAGGGCTAAGGCAGGGTGTTTTTACAGGAGAACGGATCTCAACACTTAGAACTCTAAACTTCAAAATTCGCGAACTTAAACTGACCCAGACTGGCGACTCGAACCCCAAACCTTAACCAAGCGGGGACTCGAACCCCAGATCTTAAGTCAACCGGGGTAGAACACCAAACCTTAAATTAACCTTAAATTAACCCAAACCCCAATACAGGGGACTCGAACTCCTACTTACCTGTGTCTCTCAGGTTCGCGAGGAGACCGTCAGAAGATTTTCGATAAGCGAAGGGATCGGTCAGGAGGCCGGCTTCCCGAGAAGTATCAAGGTGAAGTTTAGGTTGTGGGCCCATCCGTCTCAGGTAGCCATTGTCCCTGTTGATCGCTCACACCGTTTCCGAAACCTCGTCTTGGATCCTGGCTGGCTCGCCAAATTGTTAATCTGATTTTGAAGTTCTCCTACCGTCTGTTGGAAGATCACACAGTGCCACAATTTACTTCAAACAGGTTTATTTAGCAATATATCGCGATTCAGAAATCTCCTTGCACTATCGTGGAGCCTGTAGCGGAGTTCTCCGAAGTCCAAAGGAGTAAACAGTTATTTATACAAACATTGTCACGCACACTTTAATTGGCCAGGCGCCACAGTTCTGGGTTGAGCAGAAAACGGACAAAGAAAACGAACCCCAGGTTCAGCTAATAGTTCTGCAATCGGGAGACACAAAGGCAGGTATCTTCATTGTCTGCGACAGCCTTCCCATTTCCCGTTAAGCTTGACTATCATCCCTATAGTTAAATATGATGGGAATCTAATTAAGTTCCAGACACAGCAATTATCGCACAGCACACAGCCCAGGAAAACAGTGGTATGGCTGTTCTGACCTGAAAGACACTTCTTAAATCAGTATTTTGAGTAGCTATAATTCTCATGCGTCTTAAATTATGAATGCAGTTATAGTGAATTAATCCTTTACTTCCTCACTCTGACTTTCTGAGAAAGCCGACGATGTGCAATCTTGTCAAATGCCATTCTAAATCCATGAAAACCACATCTACTGCACTATCCTCATCAATCCGCCTGCTCACCTTCTCAAAGAGCACTATCAGGCTTGTGAGACACGATCTGCCCTTCACAAAGCCATGCTGACTGGCCCTGATGAGACCATGATTCTCAAAATGCTCCTAGATCAGATCTCTAAGTATACTTTCCAACAGTTTACCCATCTCAGACGTAAGGTTCACTGGTCTATAAAATCCCTGACCTGTCCCTACTACCTTTTTTTGAATAAGGGGACAACATTCGCCACCCTCCATCCCTCCGGTACCATTTCCGTGGACAACGAAGACTCAAAGATCTTAGCCAACGGTTCAGCAATCTCCTCCCTCACCTCTCAGAGCAGACTGGGGAATATTCCGTCAGGATCCAGGGACTTAACTGTCCCAATATTTTCTAACAGCTGCAACATATCCTCTCTCTTGATATCCACATGCTCTAGAACATTTACCTTAACAACACTGCCTTCGGCATCATCGAGACCCCATAAATGTAGCCCCAAATCCATTCAATAAATTAAACAATCTGACCCCGCATAATTTCCGAAGTGTTTTTGAACAGAGTCTGAATCATCCATGCCAGCGATATACATTGTATCAGATTATATGACTCAAGGTTCCCAGGTTTCTATCTACATCCTCTCCTTCAAAGTAGGGATTCATCTGGATCTTTCACTTTGAGGGAACTGTTCTCAGTCCACCGAAATCTGGATCACATGTCCGATGCCTATTTGCCCTTCAGACAGCTCACTGGTCATATTGGTCCATCTCACTGAACAGCACTAATTTGGTTTATTATTGTCACATGTATGGAGGTACAGTGAAAAATTTGTCTTGCACACCGATCATACAGATCAATTCATTACAATAGTGCTTTGAGGTGGTACAAGGTGAAACCATAACCTAATGTAGAATAAAGTGTTAGATTTACAGAAAAAGTGAACTTCAGGCAGACAGAGAGTTGGAAGGTCATAACGAGCAAGACTGTGAGGTGGAGATACCATCCAATCATACTTGGGAAACATTATGTAGTCTTATGACAGCGGGATAGAAGCTGTCCTTGAGCCTGGTGTTTCGTGATTTCAGGCTTTTGTATCTTCTGTCCGATGGGGGGGATAGGGAGAATGTCGAGGTCCGTGAATATATATTGTGGACACCATCATCCTTTTCTCTCGTTCATTTTACGTTTTGCTCGGGCCGTCCCGATCCAAAGGGGTTAACCGTGGATGTTTCTTCTGTGAGTGTAACTAACCTCAGTCTGCACGGAGCCCTGATGTGTCACCAGGGATTTCCCCACTGCTTTTAAAATCTGTACCGTTCGATGAAGTCTCACAGTGTCAGTGGGAGCAGCCCCTCCGTCACTGACAGAGAGTAGCAGCAATAGAACGGAAGAAAATAGTTCGGGAGCTGCGAACATTAATGTGGGTTGTTACATGAACGGATAAAATTTGTAAATAGTTGCGTGTGAAGTTCTGGTCACCGATTGGAATCTGGGAAAAGTGAGAGAGGTGTACGGGAATGGGTCGCGACGGGAAACAGGAGAGTGGAATGTTACAACGATGGTGCGGGGTGTATTCCTATTTTCTGACTTAGTTTTATCGGATTATCCTTGGATAACAGTAGAAGATCGGATCTACTATTTACTCGTGACGTTCCAGCCCGTCTATTATCCCATACTCGCTCTTGTTGCTGTTCCAGGTAAGTCCCTGTCCAGCGACAGGACCAAGAAACAGGTGAGAAGCAGTGGTCACGGGGACAGGTAAAGAGTTCTGGTGAGTGGACTGTTAATTACCTGTTCCGGTTAACAAAGCGGACCGTCCTCACTCACTGAGCTCATGTTGAGGGACATGCCATACATAGACTTATTCCGTGTGCAAAGATCGACTCCTTGAATGGCGTTTAACTCCGTGTTATATATCGTTCGTATCTCGATGATACCTTCTCATATTGCTGACACGTCCCCCATTGCTATCTGCACTGCCGTTACTGTAATTAACGCTCTCCTCGCTGCTGCTGTGTCTTGTGATCCCAGCTGTCGGAACTCTCTGCGGCAATCAGTAAACTGATATTGTTGCAATTGATCATGGTGTAATTTCAATCTGGAACCTCTGATGGTTTCCCACCGCCTCCATTCGCCTGCCGGGTACTACGTGCGGCTGAATCAGACTGGTCCACCGGCGACCTGGGCAAATATCACCACAATCTCCATTGTGACTGCGTCATGTTCACAATAAGTAGCAGGTGGCAGCCCTGACACATTTGCGTTGGCTGCCAGGGTAATAAATAGAGGGAGAACCCTGGGCTGATTCACCCACAACGAACCTAAAGTCTCTGCATAAAAAGCAGGAAGAGTGACTGTGTCTCCAACCCACACTGACCCCGGGTCACCGCAAAATGATCAGCGACGCTCTCAGAACAATGAGCAATGATCAGGGTCAGAAGCCTCAGCTGAATTCGCATACTGACCAGGTCAATATATCACCTCTCCCTCAAAGGAAGCTCAGATACTGAGGACTTTGATCTTTATTAAGTGGAACGCGTAATGAATTGTTCACTCGTTGGGCATCATTTCCGAACAACGGAAACACAGCTTCTCACCTGTCTTTTGGTCGAAGTGATGCCGTTATTTTCGAGTTACTGGTTTATTTTACTGATCTATTCTCCCCGTCTCCAGCAGACAACCCTTCTGTCGGGTACAACCACCTCCAACTCTGAATCCAAGAAAAGGTTTCTACATTTGACTTCCCTCTCTGTGAATCTGCTAACATTGCTCCAAGCCTGCTGTCATGCTTGTGTTTATTTACCTCCTCACAGTGAACGTGCTGACGATTGCGGTCTTGTCGCGGGGAAAGTGCGGTCTCTCCAAAGGTGTCACTCTCTACCTGCTGGCCATGGCAACCGGGGATCTACTGGTCCTTGTCTTCGACCTGATAATGAGGCAGATTCCCATTGTTTATTTGGAGAAGTTTAGTTTCCTGAGGTATATTCCCGTGTGTAATATCCACGCCGTACTGCTTTACGCAGCGACCGACTGTTCTGTCTGGTTCACCGTCGCTTTCACCTTTGATCGGTTTGTGGCCATTCGTTGTCAGAAGCTGAAAGCGAAATATTGCACCGAAAGAACGGCGTCTGTGGTTCTGGGCACGGTGACCGTGCTGAGCTGTTTAAAGAACATTTTATGGTATTTCATGCTCTCAGGAGACTACATGTTGACTAATTTACCTTGGTTTTGCTTGGTTAGAGGCGGTGTTTTGTTTTCAGTGGTTTGGGCTGCAGTCCAGTTCCTCAATTACCTCCTCACGTCTGTGATCCCATTTGTCCTCATTCTCCTGTTCAATGCTTTGACCATCAGGCACGTTTTAGTGGCGAGCAGAGCCCGCAGGAGACTCCGGAGTCGGAGCAGTGGGGAGAGTCCCAGAGACCCGGAGATGGAAAGCCGCAGGAAATCCCTCATTTTGCTGTTGGTTGTGTCGGGGAATTTCATCCTGATGTGGGCGCTGTTTACAGTGACTTCTGTGTGGTTCAGATTGTATGACATTTCTTAGGCTTTGTATCCACTAAACACCATGAAGGAACTGGGCTCCATGCTGCGGCTCCTGAGCTGCTGCACGAACACAGCTTTTTACGCGGTGACCCAGACTAAGTTCAGGGAGCAGCTGAAGGAGCTGGTGAAATCTCCCCTCACTCTCATTGTGAGATGTGCTCAGCGCTGAGGGGAGCTGAGAAATCCGCGCCGCTTCGCTGCCTCAACCAACTCCGTCTCTCCCACTCCAAACACACTGGGGGGAAGCAGGCAGAATCGGGCCGGGAATTGTGAACTGGAAGGAATATCATCTCAACTCTGTGACTTTGTTTTATTCTAATAGCTTCTTTTCCTTGAACAAATTGTGTGCAATTCATGTTTAATTTGTTTTACTTGAGAATGCTGTTTATAGAACGCGATGTGCCTGTGATGCCGCTGCAAGTACGTTTATCATTGCACCTGTGCGTCCGTGTACCTGTGCATCTGACAATAAACTCGACCCTGACTTTGAATTTTCTGGTGTCGTTTCTGCTCGGCAGAATGACGTCACGCTAGTTGATATTTTATGCCACAGATCAAGACACCTGGGTTAGAAAGCAAAGTACAGCACAGGAAACGGCCCTTCGGCCCACGATGTTGTGCCGTAGAAATTGAACAAGATTTTCAATTCTTAAGTACAGTAATCATTTCTGCCGACACAATGTTCATAACCCTCCATTGCCTGTAAATCTATGTGTTCCAATTGTATTTCCCTCCACCCCCACACCTGACAGTCCAAGCACCCAACACTCTCTGGGTGAAAAACCTGCCGCACACATCGTCTTTTCTCTCACCGTCTCTCAACTTCAAGGCTTGTGCTCTGGTATTCGACGCTTCGTCCCTTGTAAATACAAACGGGTTGCCTACTCCATTTGTGCCTTTCGTAATCTAACAAATTGCTGTGGGTTCTCCCTTCAACCTCCGACGATCCCGATAAAACAAACCAAATTTTTCCAACTTTTTCCCAACAGCACATGCTCTCTAATCCAAGCCGGATCCTGGAAATAGGCACTCTCTTCAAGCACTCCACATCCTTCGTGTAATGGTGCAACCAGAATTGATGCAGAACTCCAGGCACGGCCTAAGCAGAGTTTCATACAGCAGAGACATAACTTCCCGGCTCTTGAACTTAATGCCTTGACTAATAGACGCAAACATGCCTTACGTCTTCTTCCCCGACCTGTCAACCTGTGCAGCCACTTTCATAGAGCTATGCCTATCAACACCGTGAAGGGTTTTGGCATTAACAGGGTACAGTCAATTTATATTTCATCGCCCAAAGTGCAACACCGGTCACTTCGCCGGATGAAACTCCATCTGTCAATTCTCTGTCCATATCAGCAAATGATCTTTTTCCCATTGTATCCTTTGTCAATCTTCAACACAATCCACAACTCCACCAATCTTTGTATCGTATGAGAATTTACCAACCCACACATCCTCATTTTCATTCACGTTTGTTTGTTTGCTATGGGGCAGTGGGAGAATAATCCCACGAGTTCAGTGATCTCGTTACTGGAGATTCAGTCTGACTGGACCCTGCCACTTTTTCCTGGCTCACGTCTGCATTATCTCGGTCCCGCTCCTTTCGCCTTTATTGAGAACTCCGCCTTATTCTTTATTCCATATCTTAATAAGGTGGGATGGGGTTCCCAGACTTTGTCGTCTTGTATGTGAGGTGGGGAGGATTTATTGGGTTTGTAGAGTATTTTGGATTGTCCGGGTGTTATAAACATACAAACATAGAAGACCTACGGCACGATTCAGACCATTTGGCCCACAAAGCTGTGCCGTGAATGTCCCTACCTTAGACATTGCTAGGCTTACCCTCAGCCATCTATTTTCCTAAGCTCCATGTACCTATCCAAAAACGTCTGAAAAGACCCTATCGTATCCGCCTCCACCACCGTTGCCAGAAGCCCATTCCACGCACTCACCACTCTCTGAGTTAAACACTTACCCCTGCCATCTCCCCTATCCCTAACACCCCAGAACATTAAACCTGTGTCCTCTTGTGGACACCACTTCAGCCCTGGGAAAATGCCTCTCATCATCTTGTACACATTTATCAGGTCACTCCTCATCCTCCGTCGCTCCAAGGTGAAAAAGCCGAGTTCACTCAACATGTTTTCAGAAGGCATGCTCCTCAATCCAGGCAACATCCTCCGAAATATCCTCTGCACCCTCTTTATGTCTTCCACATCCTTCCTGCAATGAGCCGATCAGAACTTGTTGGCTAGGGTGGACAAGGTGTTGGATTGGGTGTCTGGGTGTTAGCGAGGGTTTGTCGAGGGGTTGGGTGGGGTTGCAGGGTGTTAGCGAGGGTTTGTCGAGGGGTTGGCTGGGGTTGCAAAATGTTAAAGTTATGGCAACGCTGGAGTTGGTGGTGATTTTGGACATGTGGGAGTGTTTGTGAAGGTGGAGGAGGTGCCTTTGGTTGGTGGAGGGGCCGCCTGGGTTTGGTGGTATCCTGGCCTGTGTGAGGGTCGAGTAACCATAGCATCCGTCCGGATATGTGTACATGTTTGTAGGAATGGGAGGGTGCTGTCGCTACATGTTATACACTGGCTCCAAGGTGTAGCTGAACAGGAGGAATACACAGGAGTGTATGTGGAATGAGGAGGGGTGCCTTTTCGCTGGACTGTGTGAGGGGAAGGTGTTTCGGATCCCACTTTGAGTACATGGGATGTATGCAAGAAAATGGAAAAAAGGGGGGTTGTGGTGTACTGATCTCGATTGGGCAAGTTGATTGGGGCCTGGCTAAGTGGCTCTGTTTGGTAGTATATGTACGGTAGTGGGGGTGCCTTTTGCTTCGGCTGTGTTGGGGAAGCTGTCCAGGATCCCAGTCTCAGTATAAAGGGATGTGTGTGTGACGGCGGGGGGTGGTACATGGAATGAGCTGCGTGAGAGGAGCTCTCTGGGATTCGGGTGCTGGTGTACACGGGAAACGCAGCGACGCGTATGTGGGATCAGAATTTGTTGTCTATTGGCTGGCCTGTGTGAGGAAGCCATCTGAGACACCAGTATATGTATACAGAGATAAGTGCAACAAGGCGGGCAGTGGAAAATGTAATGTGCCGTGTCGGGCGAGCCGCTGAGACCCGGGTGTAAGTACTTGGGGGTTCGTATGGTAGTGCATGTGTGGTCAGAAGGGGTGTGTGTTGCCTGGTCTTTGTTAGGGGAAAAGCGTTACTGGGACCCCAGCATAAATGAACAGGGATGTATGAGGACTTACGCCGTAGTACGTTAGCTGGTCTATGGGGCGTAGGTTCTGTCTGGGTCAGGGTGTGAGTGTGTAGCAGTGTATGGGAGTGGTTGTTTGATGAAGGGTAAGATCGTTTTGTGATTAGGTCCCCAGCAGGGCAAAATATTAGGGAACGTGTGACCATAATCTTTCTCAGGCTAATTTAGTGGGCTCGATATTGATATTTTTAGATTTTTTTTGGACTTGGTTTAGACTTGGTTTAGAACGTTTGGGGAGTAGGTTTGTAATAGCTCAATCCATTTCTTCTCTGCTGTCTTTCTCTGGGAGATTGACCAGTACAGGTTAGTTTGCAGGCCCAAGATCTCTAAAGACTGGATCCCGTGCTGCTGGAAATTCCTGCTGACATGTCTGCTCTGGTCTTTCCCTGTAATTGTACTGAGGTGCCCTGTGAGTCAAACCCTCAGGTTGCTACCTGTGTCTCCAATGTATAAGATGTAGCATTCCTTGCCACTGAATTTCACAGACCAGATTCTCCTGGTCACAGGTTATCCTCTGCTCTCTCTGTGCCCATTTTACTGTCTCTCTGTTATGTATGCTTTTTGCTAGTTTTACATGTTTACATGCTCTACAGTGTCTCCCACCACAGTTTGCAGTTGTGTGTATTTTGAAAGTAACTAATGGGTCCCTTCGATACTGATCCCTTTTAAAAGCTGACACTACTGTGTATTCTCTAAGTGAGCTCAGTTCCCACTTCAGTTGTTGGAAGTGTGTCTTAATAAGTGTGTGGATACTGATGGCCATCCTACTGTACCCTGTTGTCAGTGGCAGCTTGGATGTTACCCTGTTCTGTGTCCTGGGGTGTGTGAGGCGTCAAGAAATCTGATTCTATGTTTCTGACTCTGCGTTTACAGTAACATTTCCATCTCAGCACAGTGAACAGGACAGAGGTGTCCCAGTTGAAATCCTCCTCCCCGCTGAAAATGTGCTGGAAGCGGATCAGTTATGATTTGACGATGCCCCTGAAGCTGTGTTTTCGGTGATGCCTTGCTGTGTGCAGGAGGGTATGGGTGTCTCTTGTCTTGAGGAATACTTTGGTCACTACTTTATGTCTACCATTTTCTGCTGCTAGTTTGAAAACGGTTCTCTATAGGACATCAACTTCCTCCCTACTTGTGATCGCCTTCATGACTATAGAGAGGTGATGTGTGTTCAGGATTTGGATGAATTCTTCGAAATCTCTTTCCGAATGTGTCATGGCAGCCCAGATGTCATCGAGATATCCGTGGAGGCACATGGGTTTTTTTGCGACATTTCAGGAAGACTGTCTCTTCCCATTTTACATGTTTATGTTGGCGTAGGCTGGGACATATTTTATTCCAATTGCCGTGCCATTGACCTGGAATTTGAATTCATCATTGAATTCAAAGTCATTTTTTGTCAGGCTCGGTAGAGGAGTTTGACAAAGGCTTCGACTGCCCTCTCCGGGTCTGGGTATTCCTGCAGGATCTCTCAAACTGCCTGTATGCCCCTGTCTGTCTCTATATTTGTGTATAGGCTTTCAATGCACATGGCGAAAAGTATTGTGTCAGGGTGTACCGAGAGGGAATTGACTATTTGGACGAAGTTGTATGTGTCTTTGATGCAACTAGGGTGTTCTTATGACAGTGGATTGAGGATCGAGTCAATGTATTCTGCTATCATGTAGATCTCACTGTTAATGTCTGCCATGATGGACCATTCCCGTAGGTACATCTACTGGTAAGGTCCATGTGTCTGGGTGCTTGTGTATTTTTGTGAGAATGTATAACTTTCTTTCCCGGGCTTGTGTCCCTGTCAGGTATTGAAATTGCTTCTGGTTGATGTGCTTACGCATTCTGTGCTCCTCTGCAATGTCTTTAAAATCCTGTTGAATTAGGGTTAGGGTTAGGGTAAGAAGCCGTTCCTGGATCGTTGAGTGAGGGTCTCCATACTCCCTGGTGAAGGTCCTCAGTGATGGATGCCGCATTCCTGACTCACCACGTCTGGAAGATGTCCTCGATGGTGGGGAGGGTTGTGCCGGAGATGGAGCTGGCTGACTCCACAAACCTCTGCACCCTCTTTCGATCCTGTGCATTGGAGACTCCATACTAACAAACAGTTAGAATACTCTCCACTGTTCATCTGTAAAAATGTACAAGACCCTTCGATGACATACCCAATCTCCTCAAACTCGAGTCGAAGCAGAGCCGCTGGTGTGCCTTCTTGTGATTGCAAAACAAAACACATAAGTAGCTCTCTCTGGATTCCATTGGACTTCATTGTGGTAACAATAATAGGGTTGTATTAGCGGGAGAGTTTATTTTCCCCTGGGTTCCCCAGACCTGAACTGGAAATGTCTAATTTGAGGGGAGTAAGATAGGGTCTCGCAGACTTCGATTGGCTGAGCCTGTTTGAAGCGAATGGGACGAATTGCATGAGGGCGGCTTTCAAGTGTGTGATATCAGGTGTCCGCAAAAAGCATGTTCCTGTTCTGGTGAAGGGTAAACCTGCTAAGTCCCACGAGAGTGACCTGACCCTTCTTGTTTCTGTGTTCTTCCCATGTGGCTTTCTGGACTATCCCCCTAGAATATCGTCGCTGGGAATCGTTGTTACGTCCTCTATTTTCAAAAAGGCTCCGCTCCTTCACGTTTACCTGTTCCTCTGTATTTGCATCCTGGAATAATGATCTGCCAGTCTTTCCCTTCTCTCAGCCGTGTTTCATTTATATCAAGAGCGTCCAGGTCCGCAGAGCCAATCCATGCTCTGAGAACGCCCGCCCCACCCTCCACCTTACCTGTTACACCTCGAGCATTGAAATAGATGTAGTTTAACTGAGTATTCCTGATATTAATAATTTCTCTCGCTGGATTTATCCCAAGACTCGGTCCTGCTCGGAATAACACCCACTGCGAATCTGTTTTCATCACTCCCGTGTGGCACTGGTAAATTTCCCTGCAAGGATGTTGGTCCCTCTCGGGTTCAATGCAACCTCTCCATCTTGGACCAGTCGCGGCGACCCCAGAAGAAATCACAATTCATAGTGAGCATGAATCACTGCCCCCTGCACCAGCTCCTCGCCCAAGAATACACTTATCTACGCTGTCTTCCATTTCCTCTGCATAATCTCCAGTGCAATCATCCCCAATCCTCTCTGCATCTTCTCCAGTTCAAACACGCCTCTGATAATCTCTGCACACACTCCAGTGTATTCACACCCTCAATACTCTCAAACATACTCCCAAGTGCAATCGCTCCACAATAAACCCTGCACCCTCTCTAGTCCAATTACACCGCTCATGCTCTCTGCACCCTCTCCAGTGACACCACAGCTAAATCCTTTTTGCATCCCCTCCAGTGCGATCATAATGGGATCGGTGCAAAATTGTCCAGTTCCAGTTCATTCCATGCTGTTCGTACCAACGTTAATAATTACTCACGACCTCATTGGCCCACGAGCTGTCAGTAAAATAACCAATACAGAAGAACGCGCACGTTGGTCGTTAGCCCTGTCCGTCCATTCCCGTTCTCGCCCACTACCTCGCTGTCCCCAGTAAGCAGAGGTCGGTGTGTCCAGCCCGATGCCAATCGGCGATGTGAGAGATCTCGGCCTGGAGGCCACGCGGCTTGTTCGGAGCTGGAGTCTCGACCCTTTCTGGATATCACTACCCACATTTCCGCAGTAGATTAACCACATATATCTTTTTCAAACCCACTGATTCCCACAGGTACTTTGACAACACCTCTTCCCACTCAGTCACTTGCAAGGATGCTGATCTCTTCACCCTGTTCCTCCGCATCTGTTCTCATGAAGAGGTTGCCCATTGCAGGACATCAGAGATGTCTACTGTGTTCAGGAAACGGGGTATTCCTTCCACCGCCATCAGTGCAGCCCTCACCCACATCTTCTCCATTTCCACCACGTTTGCCCTCACGCAATCTTCTCCAGCCCCTATAATAAAAGGACAGTGTCCCTTTGTCCTCACCTAACTCCCCCTGAAACTCCGCATCCAACACATCATTCTCCGCACCTTCCACCGCCTACAATGTGATTCCTCCTCCAGGAACATCCTCCCTCCCCTCCCTCCCTCTTTCCGCAGGGATCGCGCTCTTCGCAACTCCCTTGTCCACTTGTCCTTCCCGGCAGATGACCTTACCGGCACTTATCCCTGTGACCACACTTAGTGCGATACCTGTCCGTACAACTCCTCCGTTACCACCATTCAGTGCCCGATACAGTCCTTTCAGGTGAGGCAGCTTTTCAACTGAATCCAGGGGTGTTACTTGTTGAATCCGGTGCTCCCGGTGCGACACACTCTGCATCGGTGAGACCCGGCACAGAGTGGGTGACCGTTACATCGAGGACCTTCTCTGCCCCCGCCGCAAAAGCCGGGATCTAGCGTCGACCAGCCACTTCAATTCCACATACCACTCACCATCCTGACATGTCCATCTACGGCCTCTTCTATTGCTACGTCGAGGCCAGACGCAGGATGGAGGAACAGCACCTCATATTCCGCCGCGGTAGTCTCCAATCTGACGACCTCAACGTCAGTTTCTCTAATGCCCAGTAACCACTCCATCTTCCTTCTCCCTTTTCCCCTTCTTTCTTTCCTAATTACGGTGCCACTACCCCTGTCCTCTCCCCTTCCCTTCCTTCATTACCCACCCATCTATTCCCCAACTCCTCTTCATTCCATGTTCTCCTCTCCTGTCGCACTGCTGCTTCTTCAGAAATTTGTCTCTTCCATGAATCATCCATCAGCTGCTCACATCAATCCCATTCACTCCCCCTCCCACATATCCACCCACCTCCCTTCCCCCTCTCACATGTACTCACGTATCACCTGCCAGCCTGTGATACTGCCCTTCTTCCGACCTTCTTATTCTGCCTTCTGCTCTCCAATACCTTGTATCCAGGTCTGATGGTCTCGACCCGAAATGTCGACTGTTTATTTCCCTCCAGAGATGCGGCCTGAAAGGCTGAGCTCCTCCAGCTCTTTGTGTGTGAGCCCCCAGATTCCAGCATCTTCAGAATCATCTGTTCACCCCTCCTGTCCGAACTGTCCTCTGTCCTGCGTGGAACACTTGTATCCTGGAACACCGAGCTGCCAGTCCGGCCCTTCGTCAGCCGTGTTTCCGTTATAGCGATAATATCCCTGTCTCCAGAGCCAACACACGTGCTGAGTTCGTACGCCTGGCCCGTTAGGTCTCTTGCATTGATTTAATCGGTTTAATGCACTGGTCTCACCTCTCCTTCTGCGTTGTTCCTCTCCTGGATGCTGAACTTGCTATCGCCGACTACAGGACATGCCTGCAACCTGTCACCGGCCTGCTTCCTGCTCAGGATACCACACATCTGCCGATATAGTTTAAACACTCCGGAGTAGCACCCGCAAATCTCCCGCCCCAGATATTGGCCCCCCGCCAGTTGAGGTGCAACCGGTCACTCTTATGTATAGTTGTGTATAATTTGTGTTCAATTTAAGTTTTTCTTTTGAATGCTGCTCATATGATGCAAGGTATTTGAAATAGCTGGGTTATCAATGTGGTCAGCATGACTCGTTGGACCGAGGGGACTGTATACATGCAGTATTGCTCTGTGGCTCTGTGTGCCTGTGGCGCTGCCTCAAGTCACTATTTTATGACACCTGTGCGTTCATCTACTTGTGCATAAGACAACGAACTCAACGTCGAATTTTGGAGAGGTCACATTTGCTCCAGAAGAGATCCCAATAATCCAGGAACCCGAATCCCTTCCCCTTGCACCAGCACCTCAGCCACCCATTCATCTGACCCATCTTTCTGTTTCTGCCCTCACTGGAACGTGGCACTGGAAGTAATCCAGAAATCACTACCGGTTTTGTTCTGGTTTTTAGCCTCTTCCTTGATTGGTAATTGGTTTATTATTGGTCATTGTTATTGTCACATGTTACAGGATACAATGTAAAACTTTGTTTTGTATGACATCCAGACCGATCATTCTATACAAAAGTACATTGAGATCGTGAAAAGGAAAAAAAACAATAACAGAATGCAGAATAAAGTGTTACTGTTCCAGAGAAGGTGTAGTGCAGGCAGACAGTTAGGTGCAAGAGCAAAGGCGAGGTAGTTTGTGAGGTCAATAGTTCATCCTTAACGTATGAGAGTTTAGTTCCAGACTCCAATCACAGCGGGATGGAAGCTGTCCTTGAGCCTGTTGATACGTGTTTTCCGGGATGTGTATCTTCTGATCGTTGGTAGGGGGGAGAGGACAGAATGCTGGGGTGGTGAGGTCTTTTGATTATGCTGGCTGCTTTACCGAGGCAGCGAGTAGACCTTTCAGGGAGGGGAGGCTGGTTTCCTTGAAGTGCTGAGCTTTGTCCAAAACTCTCTGCAGTTTGTTGCATTCACGGGCAGAACAGTTGTCATACAACCCGTGATGCATCCGGACAGTATGCTTTCTCTCGTGAATCTGTAAAAATCGGTGCAGACGGTGTATAATTCTAGTCATCCACCACCTTGATTTATTTCTTGATTGTGAATGAGTGTCAGTCATTGATCACAGGATTAAGACTGGGTCAATGTTGGAATGCAATGGCAGGTGGGTCGCAGAGTTTCGGAAGGCATGTGCTGAGACAAGGAACACCTCACCAATTCCCAAGCCTCCCTCCATTGATCCCTTGATTTGAAATTATTGGTCTCCAGCATTGCTTCCATCCCATGACCAGACTTGGTTCCTGCTCCATCACTAAAACACACCTCGAAGTCCTATCAGCATTGTGGGCACAGAAGTTATATGTTTGTGCCTGGTCTGACATGGTGCAGGAATAATGGGCCGTGACTGTATTCATCACTGCACTGCTGCCACAAGCGATATTAATTCCCAGAAACTCGGATGTCTCGATTTCATTGGCAAAATGTGTCACCTGTTGACCAGGTTCTGAGGTCAGGCGTGGGCTTTATCAGATCGGAGACGGGTGGTGCAAGAGGGTGCGTGGATCCAACCTGTTGGGGTTTGTAATTCCGACTGAGGTTGGGAAAGTTGATAGTTAAGGATTAAGGAGTTGTGGTCATAAGTCAGGTGTCTGATACGTGGGGAATTGAAGGCCAGAAACTCATTGGAGTGGGAGGGGGGTACTACAGAACAGGAATAATAGAGGCAGTAGACGTGCAAGTCGGCACGTGTTCAGTGGGTTGCCTTGCTGTTTGGGGAGGTTGTTAATATTGGCGAGGGATGTTTGCACGGCTCCCACTCTAGTGATGAAAAGCCCATTGGTTTCATGGAGTTCACGGTGGGGTGTCTCTGTGACCAAGTAGTCGAAGTTCGTAATGTGAGACTGTAAACATCAACAACTGCTCCAGTGGAGAAATTGCACGGGTGAATCACAAACTGCCTGGCTGGATTTTCTGACTGATACAAAATGAACCAGACTGTTGTTACCACGATTCATTGCAACATAAAGAATATTTGTATAATTTAGCTGGGGATGAAACATTAGGATGCACATGAATGCTTTCCCCTAGGTAGGCATTTGTAACCATTTGAGTGAATTTTGCTGGAATATTTCGGTGAAATGTGATATGTTAGTATTGTTGCAGGACGTCCATGCAGAGAAGAAGTTGATTGAAGATGGAACTGGTTCCTGAGGACAAAACATTAGTCTGCAGGAATCAGTGAAGTGACTTTTACTTCTGTACAGACGTCAGGTTTCAGAAGTTACTGACAATGAGTTGGTTGTTTTGTATGGAAAGTGGAATTATGGGGTTGGAGGGAAAACCAAAGTCAGGGGTGTGGCAAAGTGGTTGGCATTGAATTGCACAGATCAATGTTTGTTCTTCACAGAAAATCCTTTGGTGTATCACAGCCACCTTTGTGACCCTGCTTCCTAAGGTACTGTTCTTGCACTTTGAGTTGTATAAGTTTGATTCGTACTAAAAACTCCTTTAGGTTTGGGTTAGGCCTAGACTTAAGTGCAGTGATGCTTTCCGCAGCGTATACAGATGAGGCACTTCGAGACCTTGGGAATCATTGCGAAATGTTTCGGAAATTTTAGCAGTTTGTGCTTGTTGCAGGGTCCACTCTCTTGAGTAAGTACCTCTGAACTCGCTGCATCTATTTATAGTACCGACAGTGTTCAGTCCACGGGTTTGGATGAGATGTCAGACTGCAGGCAGTAAGACTTGCTTTTTGTTCGTGTACGTCATTATTGGCCGCACTGGTTATTGCCAGTTTCATCTGGTCCACATCTTCATCCCACAGTCCGATTTCACTTGCCTCTATCCACCACAGCCTTTGGTTGCATTCTGGGGTTCAGGTGAAATATCCCCTTTCTGAGAAGGAGGGTGGGTGTTAAAGGAGCTGTCCTGCTCGATGATTGGCTGGGACTGGTGCGGGCCTGCTGGCTTGGAAGGTCAGCTATTCGATTGGGATGATTCTACAGAAGAGGAATCTTTAGGGAACTGGGTGAAGGTGTGTGATTGAATCCTGTATCCTCCCAACACCAAAATATCGGCATTCGATGAAAGAGGCCAAGTCGATCATGGTGCCTGCGACTTTGATTCTAAATTGTGTTCTTATGTTACTTTGGCTAGGAGAATCGTCCCGGTTTTTGTATGAGCCAATTAATTGTTTTGAGCTATTGTCAGGATAAGCCCAGTTGCATTATTTTCTGTCCCTTTTGGAAGCCGACTCTCTGTGGGAGTTTTTTTCATGATTCTGAAATATAAAATGTCTCTTTCTGTTTTGTGAGATTATGTGTCAGAATTATTGAACCAGTTTGGGATGTTTTACGGTTCTACTGCACCATTTTATTATCCAAGTTTGTTACGGTAAGAAAGGGAAGAGATTGCTGAGCCTGTGGCGACGATATTTGTGACCTCTCTGGCCAAAGAAGTAGTGGCAGATGATTGGAGATTGGCAAATGTTAATCCTTTGTTTAAGAAAGGGAGTATTAATAACCCTGGGAATTAAAGACCAGTGAGTCTTACTTCAGTGGTGGGTAAATTACGGGAGAATATTCTTAGAGACAGGATTTATGACAACTTAGCGAAGCACAGGCTGATTTGGGACAGTCAACGGCGTTGTGAGGGCTGGTAGGAGCCTGATTGAATTCCTTGAGGATGTGACAAAGCACATTGATGAAGGTAGAGCAGTGGATGTGGTGTAAATGGATTTTAATAAGGTGTTACACCAGCCTCCCCTCCTTGGACTCTGTCTTTACCTCTTGTCGTCTTGGTGGAGTAGCCAGCATAATCAAAGAACCTACCCACCAGGGACATTCTCTCTTTTCTCCTCTTCCATCGGGTAGAAAATCCATAAGCCTGAGGGCACGTACTACCATACTTAAGGATAGCTTCTACCCCACCGTGATAAGACTATTGAACGGGAGCCTTGTACAGTCAGATGGACTATGACCTCACAATCTACCTTGTTGTGGCATTCCACCTTAATGCACTGTACTTTCTCTGTAGCTGTGACACTTTACTCTGTACTGTTATTGTTTTTACCATCAATGCACTCTGTACGAACTCAACGTAACTGCATTGTGTAATGAATTGACCTGTACGATCGGTTTGTAAGACAAGCAATTCACTGTACCTCGGTACAAGTGACAATAATAAACCAATACCAATAAGATTCCTCATGGAAGGCAAATTTAGAAAGTCAGGAAGCATAGGATCCTGGGAAACCAGGCTGTGAGGATTCAGAATTGGCTCGCCCATAGAAGACAGAGGGTGGTGGTGGATGGAATGTCTTCTGCCTGGAGTTAGGTGACCAGTGGTGTTCCATAGAGATCAGTTATGGGACGCCTGCTCTTTGTGATTTATATAAATGACTTGTATGAGGATGTGTAAGGGTGGCTTTCTGATGATACAAAGATCGATGGTACAGCGGATAGTGCAGAATGTTCTTGTAGATGACAGCAGGATGTTGATAGAGTGCAGAGCAAGGCTGAGAAGCGGCAGATGGAGTTCAATCCGGGTAAGTGTGATGTGAAAAACTTCGGAAGATTGTATTCCAAGGCAGAATACAAGGTTAATGGCAGGACTCTTAGCAGTGTGGAGGAAGAAGGAGATTTTGGGGTCCAGGTCCATCGAATCCTCAAGGTTGCTGCGCAGGTCGATAGGGTTGTTCAGAATGCTTATTGAGTGTTGTCCTTCATTATTCGGGGGATTGAATTCAAAAGCCGCAAGATGATGTTGCAGCCCTATAGAGCTCTATTTAGACCACACTTGGAGTATTGTGTTCAGTTCTGGTCGCCTCATTATAGATAGGATGTTGAAGATTTAGAGAAGGTGCAGAGAAGATTTACCAGGATGTTTCATGGATTGGAGAGCATGTCTTATGAGGATACGTTGAGTGAGCTCGGGCTTTTCTGTTTGGAGAGAAGGGGGATGAGAGGTGATAAGAGGCATACATCGAGTGCACAGTCAGAGACTTTTCCATGTGTGAAAAAGGCTAACACGATAGGACATAATTTTAAGGTGATTTGAGGAAGGTATAAGGAAGATGTCAGAAGTAAGTTTGTTAAACTGACAGTGGTGGGTGCGTGGAACGCTCTGTGTGTGGAGGTTGTGGGGACAGATACATTCGAGACAATTAAGAGACACTTAGATATACACATTGATGATGGAGAAATGGGGAACAATGCAGGAGGGAAGGTTTAGATATATCTTAGATCAGGATAAAATGTCGGCACAACATCAAAGTTAGTCTTGCCCCAATTTGGGGCATTAATTTGCGGACCTGCCCTAACTTCTCCATCACCATGTTAAATCTTATATAATTTCGGTCACTGGGCCCAAAATACTCCCCCACTGACGCATCAGTCATTTACCCAGCCTCATTTCTCGAGAGGAGATCGAGTGTTGCTCCCTCTCCAGAAGGATCATGTAAATCCGAAATGTATTCCGGCAGGAGATTGGTATGAAATATTCGTCGTATTTTATATCAAAACGACCTGTGGACAAGTAGCGACAGTCACCAAATGAAAATATTAAATGAAGCAGATAGGTTTGCACATTACTATGTAATTATTTAAATATAAAAAGAGTTGTTTAAATGCTTAAAGAACACACATCATGCACAGATCCTATTGTCTTATTTATACATTCCATATACTTAATTGATCTGTGGTGCGAATAAATCTGAAAAAAGAATCCCTGAATGATTCATGTTCACCTCACTCCTGAGAGGAATGCTAATTAATGCAGATTTCCAAAACGTAAAGGAACTTTGTTTTTGTTTCTTCGTTCTAATTGTTTTTCTTTCCACTAAAAATGTTTATCATTTATCATTTATGCTTTACTTGTCAATGTTGCTAAAATAGTGTTGTGCGGCTGTGATGTTAAGGCCAGTAAGTTTATCATTGCACCTGTGCAGACATGAACTTGTGCACGTGGCAATAAACTCGGCTTTGATTTGACTTTAAGTAACGGTACAGATTGTATTCTTTAGTTTGTACACAAGGCATATTTAATAAATCTGTGTTGCGAATAAATCGGACAATAGAATGCGTCAATGATTTGTGTTCACCTCACCCCTGAGAGACAATCCGATTCTTCTCAGTAATCATTTCAATTTATTAAAATAATACTGTTTTCCGATTTGGCTTTGGATATCCATCTGTCTGGATGCAAGAATGCCGCTATTCATTGAGCATTTCGCTCTCTGTCACTCTGACACTCTTCAGCACCCAACCTACAACTATTTACCTCACCAATGCCAGTTTCTTCACCAAAATTTAAAACACTGTCCAGCAAGAGAGATTGGCAAGCCCCAGTATCTCTAAGGATTTTCACTGGCACCTGGGGTGACCCATCATTCAGTAAAACAAAACCCTCTGATACATAAGAACGGAATTCCATTCTCACCCCCTCCAGCATTTCAGCTTTCACCTTTGGCAAGGACTGATCTTTAACAACATCTCCTAAGTCTTTCTGATTTTTAATTACCTGAAAGCAAGCATTGGACACGGCTTCCTTCCTTTTAGAACATAAGGGCACAATTAGCTATTACATGGCCAGGTTTCTTACAGTAATAACAAGTACGCTCAATAGATTTCTCCAGCACTGGCATCTTTGCATCCTTACCTTTTTGATTACCTCCCAATTTAATCTCCGGTTTACCTGGATTGTCCTTATAACCCTTTTGAAAAGTTTTAGGTGGTCCCCATTTGGATGTATGGGTAAAAACATAATCATCTGCCAACCTAGCAGTTTCTTGTAAAGTTTCCACCTCCTTTTCATTTAAATATGTTGTTATTTCAGCTGGGACACATTTTTTAAAGTCTTCCACTAACATCAATTCTTTCAATTTATCATAATCCCAAACTACATTTTTAGTCATGCAACATCGTTCAAAACATATTCTCTTCCCATTGGCAAATTCCATGTACGTCTGATTTGTAGATTTCTTCAAGTCTCTAAATGTTTGTCTATAAGCTTCAGGTACCAAGTCATCGGCCTTTAACACAGCTTGTTTTACCTTTGTATAATCGGCTGCATCCTCAACAGACAAAGCAGAATAAGCTTTTTGAGCTTTACCTTTAATTACACTCTGTAACATAAGAGTCCATCCGTCCTTTGGCCAGTTTGAACTCACAGCAACCTTTTCAAAATGTTGGAAATACTTATCAACCTGATCTTCCTCAAAAGGAGGGACTAATCGAACCTCCCTGCTGGCTGAAAAACCATCATCAGAATCAGATTCCAAACTCTTTCGTTTCATTTTTAACTCATGCTGACGCTCTTTTTCCTTCCCCTCCCTATCCAGCTTCATCCTCCTCAATTCCATCTGGGCCTTCCTTTCCTCTGCCTCAGCTTCTAACTTCAACCGAATTAGTTCCCGTTCCCGTTCAGCCTCTAAATCTACTTTCCTTCGTTCGGCTTGTATCTTTGCCAGCTGCACCTGTGAGTCAGAAATCGCTGGTTCACTGCCAGGAAACTGTTTTAACATCTCCTCCTCAAAGTCGCAAACTCCAAGTCCAGGAATGGTTCTTAAGGTTCAATTCAGCAAGCCATAAGATGAAACATGAGCAAAGGCTTCTTCAACAACCACCGTTTTCTGAAGATAAGACGTAGATGTAGAGAACATAGAGAGAGTAATTACTAAATCCAAATGTTCCACGATGGAACCCAAACAACACCTCAGTGTTTACTCGGTAGTGACTTCCTCACCCCGAAAAAACATCTGACTAGTGGTCGTCCACACAAATACCTGTTTCCTTCTACAGGTCGGCAACATAGTGAACTCCACCGGATCACTTCCAATTTCCATACGTGGATTGTAGTGGCAGACACAGTTATTCTCATCCATCGATAGAGAAACTAGCAAGCTGGTGTCTGTCCCTTTTCTCTCTCTCTCCTTTGAATGGCTTCGACTGACCTCTTCAGCAACGTCATTACGTCATTTACTTTTGTTAAGGTAAGCACGCCACACTCACACACACACACACACACACACACACACACACACACACACACACACACACACACACACACACACACACACACACACTACTGACTCTATCTTCAAGGGACATTCACCGTGTCCGTAACTCGGGACATTCACCGATGCGTACCAATGGGATAGAATTGTGTCTCCTCTCCTCCCATCTCTGCCACCCACATTGCCTCTCCCACCACCTCATTCGTTTCCTTCCTTTCCCTCTCCTCCCTTCCCGTCTCCTTTCCAGGCAGCACCTTCCTTCCTCTCTCCGGCTCCTCCGCCTGTACCCACCACATCACCCCGTCCCCTTCACATTCAGGCACACACGGGTTACCAGGCAGTTTCTGGGTTGTTTTCCATTGGTCAGCAATGGAAGTTAGTGCTCGAGGGTAGAGCGCGGAATCAGATCAGCGGGACCGCGCTGCAGACAGCCGGCAATGGGGAGAATGAATTCCTTCAGTACTGTTACCTCACGGAGGCCTTGACTCTCCTATTTCTTGTAATATCCCAAGAATCCTGAGTTAAACCATCTTACAGTAGTGTTTCAGTTTATAAATACATATAGCGGCCACGCAGAGATCAGGAAACCATACAGACACGTACCTCCTCTCTTCACCCTTTGAGCAGTGATGTGTTCAGTCACCAGCGCCTTCATCGTGTTGCACCGAGCTCAGTGTCAGGATCAGGAGGCTGCAGGCTGGGTTCTGTGTGTGAACCCCAAGCGTTTGCTGCCTTTCTATTGAGCCACATGGGGAAGGACAGTGAATTAACCTTCCGGAGAGGCGTCTCCTCCTTGTGTGATGTGATCATTTGGCTGGTGGGCGCAGGAGGAAGGTCTGTGAACCACGAATCAGGCTTGTGTGGTTCAGCCACGTCTCAGAACGCAACACAGCAGGTCATCAATAATCATGTGTCAGGTACCCACCGCCAACTCCCACCGAGCTGCCCAGCAACAGCACCGAGGCAACTTTAGCCATTCAACGAGTTTGCTGTGGTTCAGGACACGGCACTCACAATCTAACTGAGATTGTCAGGTTTTCACAGGAGGGGCAATTCGGCCGTCTCCTCCTCCATGATACTGGAATTAGAGTGCAGAGCAGCCCTCTCTTCATTAACGCCGGGACCATTGGGGGGTTTTGTTGTTCGAAGCCAGAGCCATCACAAAGGGACAGTTTAACAAATAGAGCGCTGGGTCTCGAATGAATCTAAATGTTGGCGTCAAATGTGAAAGCTGGCTGATGGTGATCTGTTGAATCAGTACAGAGCTGAAAAGCAACAAATGCTACACAGACCTTCGCGTTTTGCCTCAATTGGCCCAGTTGAGACATGTGCCTATTCGTTCACTCACTGGGACCTTTCCGTTCCCCGCGAACCCTCTCCTTTGCCGAACGTTTACTCCCTTTCGATCTAAAAATACTCCACCATTCTGGTGAAAATGTGCACGTTGAAAATTCTGCCATTGTTCAGCGGGCCAGGGGGTGGCATTCAGCGACTTTCCAAAGCGAACAATAATGTAAAGATGGAGTGAATGAAGAACTTCAGCTCCTTCCTTCCACTGACGCTTTCAGATTTCCAGGATTCGCGGAGTTTTCAATAAGAAGATTTTTTTACACTTACGCAGAACATCAACATTTAATTGCTGAACTTTGACAAAGATGAGAAGTAACTGAGCATCTGCCAGTTGTCCACTGAAGACCTGTCCAATGACGGAAAGAAGTACTGAGCGAACTCGCCGCAGACACTGTTGTGACAAAACCGACACAGCGGTTGTGACCCCAACGTGATTCGAACACGCAGCCTTCTGATCTGGAGTCAGACGCGCTACCGTTGCGCCACGAGGTCTGACGGAAATCTTTATGTCATGGAAGAAATGTCGATGGTCCGTCGAAGTGGGAGAGATGCTCCAGCCAGAGAGCATTGATAATTGCGCATAATTACCGCTCTGTCACACAGCCGCTGCCGGCGGAGCGCTGCCAGTCCCTGCCTGTGCCGTGCCTCGGAGCCGCCTTCCCTTCATTGACCCAGTTCAACCCCATATGGCGGGCACACTGTCTCCTGACAGCTTGTCTCATGTTTTATCTTCGTAGATTCTTTGAGAGGAATTTAAATCAACGCTCCTTCGCCTCCGCTCCACCCGCTCAGTACTTTATTTACACTGATACTCGGGGCTCTGGTTTACAGGGTGGCGGCTGTCTACATTTCCAGGGCCCGGCTTCCAGAACTTCAGCCGCCGGCCTCCTGTGTTCAAACTGATTCCCATTTCGCACTGAGAATACACTGCGCTGCTCTGATCCTCTCCTTCATGGCACCGTCAGCACCAGGCCGGATTCTCTGGTGCGGCGGTGAATAAATTCTCCAGAAATTGACTGCCTGAAACCAGTGGAAACACGTTGACACCTTGCGCAGGATTCTGCTTCCTCGCCCAACCGACTGATTTACTTTACTTACATCCTGTCATTTCCTGGTCAACGCCCTGTTGGTTTCTCTGTTCCCCTTTAACTGGTGTTCCTCTGTTCATCAGTTTCAGTACTGCAGCGGTTATCACGTTCGTCTCACACGCTAAAGGTCGCCAGTTCGACCCTGGGAAGGAACGTTATCTTGGTTCCCGCTCCAGTTTTTTTTCAAGGGAGTGCGTTTTCTGTCCTTTCCCATTCACCTTGACAATTGCTGTCCTTGACACCCGATCAAACTTCTGTGTCCACCGGCAGCACGATGAAGCACAGGACCAGTTTAGTACCGAGAATCTGGCATGAAAAACAATCACCTCCATCGCGTTCTGGCTGTGTCTGAATCTCTCGCCACGTCTCCTTCTCACCATTCTGCTCCTCGTCGGTCTGTCTCCCTCTCCGTTTCTTTCTCTCACTCTCCTAAGTGGACGCCGTTGTTGTTAATTTCTCTGCCTTGTTTTTTTTCTTTGCATTTCAGATTTAAACCTCCGCCGCTCTCACACAGAATGGAGGTCTCCAGACGACACACGGTCTGTGAAATGTGTGGTGCAGTTTACACCCCTGGCCTTGATTCATCCGGAGGCACTTTCAATTGCGGCGGGATTACCTTTAAATGTTGCGGCAGATGAACTGTCCCTCAGTGGGTTCAATCTTTTATTCATACCGGGAGCCATTCTTCTTTCGACATTTCAGCCGTCATCTCGTACGCCTTAACCGATCAGCGACCTGGCAGAGTGGGTTGAACTGTTCGGGTCTGTGGTTGCGGGCCATGCGATGTAGCGAGAAGTGTTTCTGTAGTGTAGTGGTTATCACGTTCGCCTAACACGCGAATGATCCCTGGTTCGAAACCACGCAGAAACATTCTGAAAACTTTTCTTTTGAAATCAAGAAGAGGGTAAGGGACGCAACCGGACATTTATTCAAGAAAATGCAGCTGTTGTTCTTTTCATAACCCAGAACAGTCCCTCATCTCCTGCCCGCCGGTTGACTGCACGGATCATAAGACATTACCGTATCCCACATTATCCTGAACATGGGAACCCCCTTTGCGTTCCCTCTGCCGCCCTCTTTGTTCCCGGTGTTCGCACCTGATCTGCAGCTGTTCACATTGGGGTTTGGAACCTGTATCAGGAACTGGTCCACTCCCGATGGGAAGTTCGAGCGAATCTGTTTTCGCTTGTTCCATGTCCTTCACTTGTCTTACTTGCTTTCAACGACAATATCAGATGAAGGGTCTCTCCGGAGATGCTGCGGTTACCTGATGCAATGGTTTCATGGCGGCCTCTACAGCACAACTTTCTGTTCTCCGCTCACTCTCTGACTCCTTCTATGCTTTCATGCAGGCGGAACTTTGAAGAGTAAAATGCTCCATGTGCCCCGGCCGTTCCTACACCCACTGGGAATCACGCGGCCTGCAATTCCATCTTCATTTGTTCTTGATAAGCCCTGCCACTGACGTCGTGGCCAGAATGAAGAGAAGTGAGGAGAGTGTGGGAGCCGGGCGACAGGGTTATCTATGGGCAGTGATGTCGGAAACACTGCCGTACCAACCGAGAGGTGTGGAGAGTCATCCTGAACGGACAGGTGGAACCCAGGGAGACGGCGATTTTCGTATAGCCCTACTTTATTTACACATCACTGTGTGCATTCCCCTGTGGAAAGACGGCCGTATGATCAGCCAGTGTTTACTGCGTGGGCAGCAGACGTTGTATTTCATGGACAGGCAGAAGCCCCCTGTCAGTGGAGAGGGGAGTGAGGACGGAGTCGGCGTGTTCCAGTGACCCTTGACGCGGTTTCTACTGTGTATCGGTTGTCGGGTCCGCTTCACACGCTGAATTCCCGTCACTTCGATCTTGCGCATAAATAATATTCCAGCGTTGGCTCCAGGCTGTGAGAAGATTGTGATTCCGGTCGTTCCCATGAAGCTTTACAACAGCTACTCAATATCCTCGCTGCAAACATCAACACTATTATTGCAGCTTGAAAACATCTGATTCTGCTCATATTCCCGGAAGGGTAGTCACAAGAATGTGGCCTGACGATTTAGTTCCGAATCGCATTTCACCCAAATATCCCCGTCATTCTGTGGCTGTAACTGCGGTCCTTTCGCCCTGTCTCTGACGAACTCTTTCACATCTTGACTCCCTGTACGCTGCCTGGTGTTCGTTTCTCTCTCGTTGTAACTCACTGTTGTTCTCCCTCAAACCTCTCTTCAACCAACTCTCTGTCGACCCCTGTCCCTCTCAGTCACCGACAGTGCTTCTACCTGACGTTCATAGAATGCCCGCTATTTGCGGAGTCAACTGCTGGGCGGGGAAATGGGGTTGAGGCGAAATGTCCGCCATGATCTTGTTGAAGGACGGATCAGACACGTGGCACAAATGGCCGATATGTTTATTTCCTTTTGTTTCCTGAACGTTCGCGGTGTTTTTCTCTGTGTCCAGACCACGTCGCCCAGTGTGAGTCTGCCATTTCCCCCACCATACAGCTCCCCTCTCTGCCCTCTGATGGTGCCTCTCCTCCCCTCTTTTTCTCTTTCACCTCTTCCACTCTCTCCATCTTTCTCTCCCCCTCTCACTGTCCATCTCTTTCCACTTCCCCCAAATCTCTGCCCAAGCCATATCTATCCCTCTATCTTTCTCCCGCTCCCCCACCTGTCCAATGCCGACTCTCTCTCTCTAACTTTGAGTCTCTCTCTCTCTCTCTCTCTCTATCACTCCCTCACTCTGTAACGCCGACTGCCTCACTAATCCCGACTCTCTATCTCTTGAGGACACGGCGATTCTCTCGAACTCTCACACACTGACTCACTCCCACTAACCCAGATTTCCACTCTCTCTCTCTCTCACTCCTACTCTCTTTCTCTCGTTAAGCACGACTCTTGTCTCTACCCCAACATTCTTCTCTAACCCCTCTTCTCTCTTAGTCTCTTTTTCCCGACCGTCTCTCTCTCTCTCTATCTAACTATCTATCTATCTACGACCCCCCTCTCTAACCCGGACTTTCTCTCTCCCTCTCTTTCTCCCCTCTCCCTCTCTCACTCGTTTCCCCTCTCTACTCTCTCCCTCCCCCAGTTTGCCCTCTCCTCTCCTTTCCCCAATCTCCCCTCCACCGATTTCCAAGACAGAGCGTTGGAAACCACGTGGTCTCCATGTGAGGGGAAGATCCGCCCTGTGCTGGCAATCTCACTCTCCATTGACATGACCTCAGTTGCGGACCCGGGACATTCAATAGTCACCCTTTGCCCTCTCCCTGTCACCAGGCCAGTGTGCAACTGTGGGACAGGGTGGTGCAATACTTCACAAACAGATAGAGAGAGGGAGTCCGGATAAGATAAAACGATTGTCGGGGTTTGACAGAGAGAGAGTTGGAGATAGTGAGAGATAGAGATGGAGATAGAGATAGAGAAAGAGAGAGAGAGAGAGAAAGGCCAACAGAGGCAGAGACAGAGACAGTGAGAGTCGGGGTAAGAGACTGTCGGGATAGATAGAGAGAGACGAGGTTATTCAGAGAGAGGGGGAGAGATAGTCGGAGTTACAGAGCTTCTGGGGTAGTCAGGGTTAGAGAGATTTTGCGTCGGGGTTAGAGAGAGAGTCGGGATAAGGGAGGGAGAGACGGTTGTAGAGAGAGAGTTGGCGTTAGAGAGAGAGTCGGGGTTGGAGAGGGACAGTCTGATTCGGGGTTAGAGAGAGAGACGTGGCCAGAGAGAGGGAAGAGAAACGGGGTTGGGGGTGGTATTACATCGAGAAAGATACGGATGAGTGAGATAGAGATGAGATTAGTGAGAGAGAGCGAGAGAGAGAAAATAGAGAGACGGTGTTAGAGAGAGAGGGGGAGTTAGTATTGTATGGAGACATACATTCCAGGTTAGAGGATGGCGGAGAGCTGGGATTAAAGGACACGATCAGGGATCAGAGCGACTGTGAGAAGGCAGTGCGAGGTCCAGGACCGGGCGCAAGGAGTCGGCTGGGAAGAGAGTTTCCACAGTCTGAGAACAGAGGCTGTTGTCCGGTGTGAGCTGAGTCTCCCGTCTCTCTCCCTGTCTGTCTCTGGCTCTACCACCCTCCCAGACTCTCCCTCCCTCCCTCTCTCCATCCGCGTGTCCATCCCCGACCTCGTGTGTGTGACTCTTTCCTCGCTTTTCTCTTTCTCCTGCGCTCTGTCATCATCCATCTCTCCCTCTCTCTCTCTCTCCATCTTTCACTCTGCACATCTCCCGCTCACATCTCTCGTTCACTCTCTCTCTTTCTCTCTCTTTTCTATTTCTATCATTATCTCCCTCCATCCATTTCCACGCTCTCTCTATCTCTCCCACATCTCTCCTGTCTGTATCTCCCCATTCTCTCCCTATCTCCCTATTTCTCCCAACCTCTTTCTCCCCTTCTCCCTGTCGTTCCTCTCACTCTCTCCTCATTTCTCTCCCCGTATCTTTCCAGAACTCCCTCCAAACTCCCCCACATAGCTTCTCTGAACTCCCCTATCTCTATCTCTCTCCCACCACCCCCACACTTGTCACCCCGTTCTCTCTCCCCACTCCTTGTTTACTAAGGCTAACAGTTGGAACACCCGCGGTCTCTATGTGATTGGGAAAGTCTGAACATGTCTGGGGATCTCTCTCTCGGTCGGCACAGCCTCAGAACGGTATTCTGGACGCCAAGGAGACACCCTTTGACCTCTCCCTATCAGCAGATCAGCGTTTGTCTGTGGGATGGAGTGGCGCAACATTTCACAAACAGAGATTGTGAGCAGGAGTCGGGGTCGGGGTTAGAGACAGAGAGGGAGGGGGAGTTTGGAGACAGAGAGAGAGTCGGGGTTAAAGGCATGGAGAGGTTTGGGTTTAGAGGAAGAGAGAGAGAGTCGTTTTTTGAGGGTGAGAGGGAATGTACCCTTTAAACGTTAGAAAAAAGCATCGGAGTTGAAGAGATGGAGAGATCTAGGTGAGAGAGACAGGCAGACAGACAGAGAGACGGGGCTCGATAGATAGGGTTCAGTGGCTAGAGAGAGAGAATGCGGGAGTCAAGGTTCCATATATCGAGTCAGTGGAAGATAGAGAGTGAGGAAGTCAGGATTCGAAAAAGAGAGAGTAGGGGTTAGAGAGAAAGACAGAGAGAGAGAGTCGGGGTTAGACTGTGGAAACTCTTTACACCTGACTCCATGCTCCTGGTCCTAACCCTCCCACTGCCTCCTCCCCCTCGCTCTGGAACCTGACCCTCAAATCCCTGCTCTCCCGTAACCTCGAACCCAGAATTTGTATCTGTCCCATCCCGTCTCTCTCTCTCTCTCTCTCTCTCTCTCTCTTTCTCTCTTTACCTATCTATAACCCAGCACACTTCGTCTCTCTCCCCTCTCTCAGTTTTCCTCTCTCCTTCTCTCTGTCTCACCTTCTCTCGCACTCTCTCTTACCCCTCTTTGCACCACCCTCACTCCCAGTCTCCACCCCTCTGTCACCCGCATTCCCACTCTTCTCCAGCCTGGTTCCCAGAACAGACGGTTGGAATTCCCGGTATCTATGTGTGAGGTGGAAGGTCTGGGCTGTGCTGAGGATCACTCTCTCTGTCGACACTACCACAGAAGCGGAGTATGGACACGAAACAGACACACTTTGCCCTCTCCCTATTATCAGGACATTGTTTGTGTGACAGAGCGGTGCAACACTTCACAAACAGAAATAAAGAGCGGGGGTCGGGATCGGAGGGAGGTGGTTAAGGAAAGCGTCTGCGTTAGAGAGAGAGGGAGGGACAGTCTGGCTGGGACAGAGATATTCTAGGTGAGAAGGTGCGGGGGAGCTGTGATTCGAGGACACAGCGTTCAGAGCGAGCGGTAGGATGCAGTGGCGTGGGTGGTCAGGATCTTGATCAGAGGTTCAGGTGCAAACAGGTTTTCCACAGTCTTGAGTCCAGACGTTGTCGTCCTGTGTGATGTGAGTCTCCCGTCTCCCCCACGCCCACTGTCTCCCTCCCTCCCCCTCTCGCTTGTCCTGTTCTCTCTCTTCGCCCCTCCCTCTCTCCCCATTATTCCCTCCCCCCTCCCTCCACCCCTCTTTCTCCTTTACCTCCTTTTCTCTCTCTCCCGCTCACTCTTCCCTCTAACTCTCCCCTAAATGTTTTATCCCTTCTCTCTTTGTCGCTCGAACCCTGTATTGCTCCCTAACCCTGTATGTCCCACACTAACACCTGCTCCCCCTCCCACTAACCCTGGCCATCTCTCCATATCTAACCTCGACTCTCTCTCCCTTTCTCCCCATCTCCTTATGTCCTTCTCTCTCTCCCTCTTTCTCTCCTCCTCTCTTTTCATTACCTTCTCTCTCCCCAAATCGCTCTCTCCTTCCCTACTGATTACCATGGTAGAGGTTTGGAAATCTCTGTGTGAGGGGATTGTCTGTGCTGTGTTGGGGATCGCTCTTTCGGTCGACACTGCTTCAGGAGAGGAGTCGGGAGATCAGGGAGACACCTTGTGCCCTCTCGCTATCAGCAGAGCATTGTTTATCTGCGGTACAGAATGGTGCAACACTTCACAAACAGAGATAGAGGGAGACAGTCAGGATTAGAGAGAGTCGTGGTTAGCGATAGAGATTGAATCGGGGTGAGAACGAACAATTGATTCTGGGTTAGAGAGAGAGAGAGAGTCCGGTTTACAGAGAGAGAAAGGGAGAGAAAGAGAGAGAGAGAATCGGAGTTAGAGAGAAAGAGAGAAGGAGAGAGAGAGAGCGAGTCGAGGTTAGGGAGAGAGTGAATCGAGAATAGAGAGAAAAATAAACAGGGTTATTCAGACAGAGAAAATTGGTGGGAGAAAGCCTCCAGGATATCGAAAGAGAGAGTTCTGGTTAGAGAGGGTGTGTCGGGGTTGGAGAGAGAGGCGGTTAGCGGGTGGCCGGAGAAAGAGACCGCGTTAGAGAGAGAGTGTTGGTGTTGGACAGAGAGGAACATTCCAGGTTAGAGGGTGCAGGAGTACTAGGATTCGAGGCACGGTCCACGTTCAGACGAGGGAGAAGAGAGTTTTGAAGGGTCAGGGCCGGGAGCAGCGAGTCAGGTGTAGAAAGATTTTAAACAGTCTGAGAACAGATGCTGTCGTCCGGTTTGAGGTGAGTCTTCCGTCTCTCGCCCTGTCTGTGTCCAACTTTCTCTACCTCACAAACTCTCCCTCCCTCCCTCTCTCCATCCGCCTGTCCATTGCCGACCTCTCATGGTATGACTCTCCATTTCCATTTCGCCTTCGCTTCCCGTGGTGCAACATTTCGCAAACGGAGATAGAGAGAGGGAGTCCGAGTTAGACAGTGTGAGGGAGATCGTGTGAGACAGAGAGAGAGAGGGGAAAGAGAGCGAGAGAGAGAGAGACTGGGGTTGGATAGTGCGGGTTCAAAGGGATAGAGAGATTCAGGGTCGGAGAGAATGGGGTAGTTGTGTTCAAAAGGACGGAGAAGGGTGAGAGCGGGGAATCTTGATTGGACAGAGAGAGAGAATGCTCGAGTCGATGTCAGTGAGAGAGCGTCGGAGTTAAAGAGATGGGGAGATTCTTGTTGGAGAGAGAGAGAGGGAGAGAGAGAGAGACGCGGGTGAGAGACAGAAAGATAGTCCGGGTTAAAGGAATGGAGACATTCAGGGTCGGAGAGAATGGGAGAGTTATGTGTAAAGGCAGTAAGAGAGGGGTGAGAGCAGGAGAATCTTGGTTGGAAATAGAGAATGATAGAGTGTCGATGTCAGTGAGAGAGCGTCGGAGTTAAAGAGATAGATAGATCCTGGTTGGTGGGGGGACAGAGAGGGTGAGAGAAAGAGAGAAAGAGAGAGAGAGATGGGGTTAGACTGTGGGAACTCCATGTACACCCGACACCCTTCTCCCGACCCTAACCCTTTCACTGCCTCCTCCCTCTCGCTCTGAGCCCTGACCGTGTCCCCGAATTCCAGCTTTCCCGCAACCTCTAACCTCGATCAACCCCCCAAATTAACCTGACTCTTACTCTATCTTTCGCTCTCTCCCACCTCAGTCTGGCCATCTCTGTCCCCACGCTCTCCCTCCTTTTCTCGACTCTCCTCTCCCTCTCTCACTCATATTCTCTTCCCCCACTTTGCACCACCGACCCTCCCTCATTCCCCTTGTTCCTCCCCATCTCTGACCCCCTCTCTCTCGCTCACCAGCGCAGAATTTATCTGTGGTGCAGTGTGGTGCAGCACTTCACATACAGAGAGGGGGGGTTGTCATTGTTAGAGAGAGAGAGAGAGGGAGAGAGAGAGAGAGGAGTATCTGGGTGGGGCAGAGAAATATTCTGGGTAACAGAGCGTGGGAAAGCTGGAATTCGAGAACACGGTCAGGGTTCAGAGCGAGGGGAAGGAGGCAGTGGGAGGATCAGGACCGGGAACAGGGAGTTGGGTGTAAAGAGGGTTTCCACTGTCTGAGTCCAGACGCTGTCGTCCGGTGACAGGTCAACCTCTCGTCCTCCTCCACACCCACCCACCTTGCTTCACCACCTCTCTCTCTTTCTCTCTCTCTGCCTTTCTCTCTGACACCACTCCCCCTACCTCTAACCCTGACTCTCACGCTCTAACCACGAACCATTCTCACTCGAGCCCCGACTCTCTCTCTCTCTCTCTCTCTCCTACTTTCTCTCCGCCTCACCTTTCACCACTCTCTGCCTCCCCCCCCCACTCATTCTCTCCATCCTCGCTGGTAAACAAGGCAGAGGGTTGGAAATTGTGGTGTCTCTGTGTGAGATGGAAGGTCTGCGCTGTGCTTGGGATCTCTCTCTCTCTCTCTCTCTCTCTCTCTCTCTCTCTCTCTCTCTCTCTCTCTCTCTCTCTCTCTGTGGGCCGACTATCTGTCAGCAGCAGAGTCTAGACACCAAGCAGCCACACTTTGCCCTCTCCCTATTACCAGGGCAGTGTTTATCTGTAGTACAGAGTGGTGCAATACTTCACAAACAGAGATAGAGCGAGGGAGTCGCGGTTAGAGAGAGAAAGAGAGAGATTCTGGGTGGGACAGAGGTATTCTGGGTAAGAAGGCACAGGACTGCTGAAATTCGGGGACAGGGTCAGAGATCAGAGCGAGGGCGATAGTCAGGACCGGGAGCAGGGAGTCGGGTGTAAAGAGGGTTTCCACAGTCTGAGTCCAGACGTTGTCGTCCGGTGAGAGTTGAGTATCCCGTCCCCCTCCCCACGGTACCTTCCCTGTATATCTCCCCACACTCGTCGGTCGATCCTCTCTCTCTCTCCCACCCCTCTCCCACTCTTTTCATCTTTGTTTCTCCTTCCTCATCCACTGCAGCTCTCTCTTTCACCTTTCCCTCCTTTACTCTCTCTTCCCCGTTCCATTTCCCTCCATGTCTCGCTCTATCCCCCTCCCTGTTTTACCCTGACTTCTCTCTCTGACTCTTAAACCCTGAGTATTTCTCTGTAAGCCCGACTGTCTCTCTCACCCCGTCTCTCTCAGGTAACCGCGACACTCTCTGCCTCTTCTTCGCCCTCTCCTTCTGCTTCTCGTTCCTTCTCCCGCTTTGTCTCCGCCTCTTCTTCCACCTCTCTCTGTCCCGCACTCGTTCTCTCCTTCTCCGCTGGTAACCGCTAAAAGAAGTTGGAAATAGCGGGCTTTCTGTGTGAGGTGAAATGTCTGCGCTGTGCTGTGGATCTGTCTCTGGATCGATACTGTCTCAACAGCAGACCGTGGACACCAAGCAGACACCTTTTGCCCTCTCCCTATCAGGCGGACAGTGTTTATCTGTGGTCCAGTGTGGTGCAACACTTCACAAACAGAGACAGAGAGGGGGAGTCGGTGTTTCAGAGAGCGAGAGAGAGAGAGAGAGAGAGAGAGAGAGAGAGAGAGAGAGAGAGAGAGAGAGAGAGAGAGAGAGAGAGAGAGAGAGAGAGAGAGAGAGAGAGAGAGAAAATCCGGGTGAGCAGCGTGTCCGGTGTAAAGAAGCTTTCCACAGTCTGAGTCCAGACGCTGTCGTCAAATGTGAGGTGAATGTCCTGTCTCCCCCTCCCGATGTGTATCTCCACTCTCGCGGCTCCTGTCCCCTCTCCCACCTCTCTCCCAATCATCTTTCTCTCCACTCCCTCTCTATATCCTCCTCTTTTGCCCTTTTTCTCTGTGTCTTCCCCGGTTCACCTCCTTCCCTCTCTCTGTTCGTCTCGTCATTTCTCTGTCTAACCCCGAATCTTGTCTCTCACTCTAATCACTCCCTCTCTGAATCCCCGGCTCCCTCCCTCCTCTTCAACCCCGAATCTCGCTGCCACTTTCGAACCCAGATTCCCTCTCTGGAACCCCGACTCTCTCTCGCAAACCCCGACGTATCTCTCCCTCTCCAACCACTACTCTTTCGCCCCTCTCTCTCTGAGCCCGACATCCTCTCACCTTTTTCAATTTTTTTTATTCTTTCAAATTAATACAGATTAATACATATAACATCGGTAATTATTCACGTAATACAAAGAGATCGGGAGGACAATCATAACATATATAATCATAAAGAATAAAAAATACATTCTAGACCCCACGGTCTCTTAGTAAGCCAATACAATACAAAAAAAAATCGAAAAGTGAAAGAAAAAGATTTATTGTATAAAAAAGAACCCTCAAAATAAAAAAAATTGTAAGTAATAAATCAAAACAAACTAAAAAAAAGAAAAAAAACTGGACTGAAATTTCAAGATGAACAAAGAGCATCATTATGTCGTCAACTCCGCTCCTGTGACATCCTCTCTCTAACCCCGACTTTGCTTTTACCCCGATTAACTCTCTCCGTCTTCACCCCGATACATTCTCTTTCGCCTCCCTCTCTCTCTATCAACCCAACTCTCCCCTTTCTCTCTCTCTGTTTGTGAGGTGTTGCACTACTCTGCACCACAGATAAGCATTTACCTGGTGATAGGCATAGGGACGGGTGAGTCCTTAGTGTCCAGTGTCCTCTCCTGAAGCAGTGTCGACAGAGCAAGAGAGATCCCCAGACTAGCCCTGACCTTCCCACTGACCCAGCGACACCGACTGTTCCATCCCTCAGTCCCGGCAACAAGGGCAGAGAGTGGGGTTGGGAGTTTCAGGCGGAAAGATAGAGAAGGGGATAGAGAGAATGGGCGAGAGAGTAAATGAGAGAGAGGGAGAGGGGGCAGGGGAGAACGAGTTTCACAGAGAGAGAGAGGAGGGAGACGGAGGATAGAGGGAGGAAGAGATTGAGGGAGAGGAGAGACAGGGGAGAAAGGAAGACAATAGGGAGCGACTGTGGGATAGAGAGGGGAGAAAGTTGACAGAGAGAGGGGAGAATGAGAAAAAGAAGAAACACGCGGGATCTCCTGAGCAAATCTAACTCTATCTTAGGCTTCCTCTCTCCCCTTACCCGGGAGACACAGTTGGAACACCCTCACAAACGCCAACACATTGAACTCCTTCTCCCACGTCGTATGCAGGAAGAAACACCCGGGACACACTCACTAACTCACACCCACTCTTACCCACCCTCTTCCCCTTACTCTGTACATAGGAGAAACACCGGGGTCACGCTCAGCTCCTTCCACGACCTCTCACCCTCCAGCTCCCTCATACTTAGGAGACATGCACGGAACCCCCACTCACTAGCATTCCAATCTAACATTCCCCCCCCGTACCCAGGAGATACCCCAGAAATCCCCTCACGAACTCCCACCCCCTCTGAACCTCCCTCTAATACCTGTGCCCAGGACCCCACAGAACCCCACACTAACTTCCAGCCCATATAACCTTTCCCCCTCTCCACCCTCTGACCCAGGTATAACACCGGTACCAACCTCACCACTACCCCTCCAACCCCCTCTCTCTCCCCTGTATCCATTAAACACACGGGACACACACACTGATTCCACACCCAATAAACTTCCCTCTTCCTCTCCGCGACCCAGAAGACACAGCCGGTACCCTCTCACTACCACACCCGTTAACCCGTCTTCTTTCCTGTAACCAGGAGACAGACCGAAGACCCCCTCACTAACATCTCCCCCCTCTAAAACTCTCGCTATTCCCTGTAACTAGAAGACACACTCTGGAACCCTCACAAACTAACACCACCTCGAGCCCACCCTCCATCTTTCCACTCCCCATTCCTCGGAGACACAGCCGGATACCCACACAGGCCCTCTAACCATCACCAGCACTAACGCCCACCCGCTAGAACTCTCCCTGCTCCTCTAACGCTCAGTCCCCCGACACCCAGGAGACACAACCCGATCCTCCTCGCTGACACATCCCCTCTAACCTACGTTGTCCACCCTACAGAGACCACGGACCATGGAGCCCATCCTTGACCCCTTCCACCTCCTGCCTCCCTCTTCACTTCGCCGTCTGGCGCGCAAGTGGCTGTTGGAGGACTCGCCCCAGCTGGATTGGGCGGGGGCTGTGGTGGGTGAGCGTCCAGTAGGGGCCACCCTCCTCCTCAAGTCTCCCGCGGTTCCAGCCGGCTCCCCTTTCGCCCACGCGGTCTTCCGGGAGGCCGGCTGCCGGGCCCGTTGACTGAGGCGGGACGGGGAGGACCTGGAGCCCGTCTATACAGTGGCCCGTATCTGGGGACCGGCCCGGGCCCTGCAGCTGGCCGAAAGGTCCGCCCTCAACCTTCTGGCCCGGGCTAGCGGGGTGGCCACGTCCCGCCGTTCCACTCAAGAGCTGGCCTGCTCCCTGGGCTGGAGTGGGCGGCTGGCGGACACTCCCAAGACCACCCCTGGCTTCCGGCTGGTGGAAAAACACGCCATGGCGGTGGGTGGGGTGGCGACCTGCTCATGTTCAAAGACAATCACCTGGTGGTGGTCGGCGATATCGCTAAGATAACCGATGCTGGAGGTGTTATTGGCTTTGCAGCAGGAATCTGGGTGGTTGGTTTCGGAGTAAACGGTGTCGGAAAGCTGCTGTTTCCCTGATAACTGGGAATTGCGTGGTTGTTTACCTCGAAACCTGCAAGGTGGATCTTAGATTTTTCCTGGTTATTCCGGATGATGTGTGTGGTTGCCTGGTTAACCAGGAACAGGGGGTATTGTTTCCTTGGTAACTGTAGGCAAGGAGGTTGGTTGGCTGGGTAATTTGGAACATGGCAACTTGATTCCTTGGTAACTGGAGCACCAGCCGGGTAGTTGCCTTGCGAACCGGGAGGCGGGAGGTGCTGTTTTCCTGGTCACTGGGGTCTTGGCCGGTTCCTGCCTTGGTAACCCTGACGCGGAGTGCTCCTTCCCTTGTTGCTCAGAAGAAGGTGGTTGGTTGCCCTTGTAACCGGAGTCGGGGTGTTGTTGTTGTTCTGGAAAATTGGGACTAAGCTGTTGGTTTCCTCGGTAACTGCAGGCGTGGTCTATTGTTACCATGGTTACTGAGGTCGAGGCGGGTGGTTGCCTGAATAACCGGGAGGCAGAGGGTGTTACTTTCCTCGTAACTGAGAATGAATTGATTGACAGGGCAATAGAGAGGCAGTGTGTGTTCTTTCCCTGATAACTGGGACTGGACGGGTAGTTTCCTGAGTGACTGGGAGGGGGAAGTTGTTTTCCCTGTAACTAGGGACGAGGTAGTTGGTTGCCTGGGTAACCGGGGACGGGTGGGATTGTTTCGTCCGTAACTGTGCTGTGGCTGGGCTGTTGCTTGGGTAAGCAGAGATGGGTGATGCTTCCCTCGTAATTCGGGACTAGGTGGGTCGTTGCCTCTGAAACCTGGAGGCAGGTGTTGTTATTTCCCCTGGTAACTGGGATCGAGGCAAGTCATTCCCTCGGAAACCGGGAGCCAGCGCCAGTTCTTTAACTGTGAACAGAAGCGATGGGCAGCTGCTAGCCTGGGTAACCGGCAGCACGGTCTGTTGTTTTCCAGGTAAGTAGATCTCGACGGTTGGTTCCCTGAGTAACCGGCAGTGGGGATTGTAGTATCCCAGTAACTGGGGACGAGGCGGCTGGTTGCCTGGGAAACTGAGAGGCAGTTGTTGTTGCTCACCTGGGACCTGGGGACTTGGAAGACTGGGAGGTCGTGGAGTGTCGTTTGCCAGGATAACCAGGAGTGATGCCTTGTCGTTGTCTTGGTATCCAAGAGCGGAGGTGTCGTTACTCTGGTAACTGGAAGGCAACGTGTCATCATCTGGTAACATGTACAGGGGGGGCATTGCTGGGGTAATCTGAGCAGGATTACCAGGGTTACCGAGGCAGCAATGGGGAGGGAGGGGGAGTGAAGGGGCCAATGATCGGATCCCTGGGCAAGGGGGCGCCATTCTCTACCTGGGTAACTGAGGGCAGAGGTCACTCGTCATCTGGGTTACCAGGGTAGGCAGCATCTTGTGTTGGCAAGGTAACCGGGGCTAAGGGCTGGTAGACACTTTGCCTGGGTAACCTGTCAGACGATGTGGTTTGTAACCTGGGTAACCATACAAGGGCGTGGGTGTTGCTCTCAGTTAACCTGATATCCAGGGGCAGGGTATATCCGCGTAACTTGGGGAACCAAGAAAAAGTGATCGTTGCTCAGGAGAGCGGACACAGGCGTGGGATGACGAGTGTTAACCATTCAACGACATTTGGTAGACTCATTGCCTGGTTACCATGGAGTCATCCAGCACGGAAACATGCCCTTCGGCCCAGCTTGTCCACGCCGACCATAACATTCTCCCTGCAAGTCCCAGTTGCCCGCGTTCGGTCTATAAACCTCCAAGCCTCTCCCCTGCATGAACCTATGCAAATGCCTCTTAGATGTTGCACTTGTACCCGCATCGACCACTTCCTCATTCCATGTACTCACTACACTCTGTGGAAGGGAGTTACCTCTCAGGTCTCTTTTGCATGCCTCAGTAATTTCTTGTATCTGTACCCCATGGTTTTGCTCCCCCCAACCCTGGGGAAAAGACTATGACCGTCCACTTGATCCATACCCCTCGTGATTTTATATACTTCTTTGAGATCACCCCTCATTCTCATACGCTCCAAGGAATAAAGATCCAGCGTGGCCAACCTCTCCCTGTCACTCAGGCCCTCCAGTCCAGGCCACATAATCGTAAGCCTCTTCTGCACTCTCTCTGGCTTGACAATGTCTTCCCTCTCAGAGGCTGACCAAAACTGAAGACAATACTCAAAGTGCGGCCTCAACAACGACTTACATTTTGCCCCTGCGACTAAACTGGATGCCCTGACTGATGAAGAACAGCATGCCAAACACCTTCTTCGCCACTCTGTCCACCTCCGCGGCCGCTTTCTGTGAACTGTGCACTTGTACTCCCAGGTCCTTCTGTTCCATAACGCACGTCAGTGCCCTGCCATTGTCTGTACAAGGGCTACCCTGGTTTGAATGTCTAAAATGCTTCACCTCACACTTACCTGATGTGAAGACCATTTGCCATTCCTCCGCCCTTCTCCACAGCTGATGAAGATCTCTCTGCAAATCACTGTAACCTGCTTCACTATCAACAAGGCCCTAGAATTTATTGTCATCAGCAAACTTGCTAATCGTGTCATGTTTATTGATACTCGTATCATTGACATACACAAGGAATAACAGAGGTCCCAGCACTGAACCCTGGGGCACTCCACTGGTCACGTGCCTCCTGTTGGAAAATCGGACACCAACCATCACACTCTGCTTCCTATCATCGAGCCAATTCTGAACCGACCTCGCTCGCTCCCTCTGAATCGCATGCGACCAGAACTTGCAGATCAGCCTGTCATGCGGAACCTTGTCAAAAGCCTTATTGAAGTCCACATAGAAAACCCCACTACCCTATCTTCATCTGTCCCCTCAGTTACCTCTTTCATAAACTCCAAAGGTTCGTCAGACTAGGGTAATAGGTGACCGTTAACCAGGTAAAAAGGGGCCAATGTGCACAGATTACTGGGATAACAGGGATCGTACGGTGTATTTACTTTGGTAACCAAGGGGGTGATTGCTGTGGAACTCGTAATCCAGATATCTGACGCAAGGATGGGTAGTCACTGGTTTACAGGAGTTAAACTCGTCGATAACCAGTGGGAGAGCGGAGAGATCATTAATCAGGGAACCAGGACCAGACAGCAGACACACCGTCCTCTGCCCTTCCGGGACCAGATATCAGTAACACCGCCGTCTCCCCCTCTGACTGCGTCTCTGTTCCCAGGCGGTGCGGGAAGCCCGGATGATGGCGAGTATCTATAACAAGATTGAGGTAGAGTCGCGCTCGCTGGAGGAGGCACGGCAGGCCGCTCTGGCAGGAGCCGATATCGTGATGCTGGACAACTTTACTTCCCAGGAGATTGTGTGATGGAAAGAAAGAGCGAGCGAGAGAGAGAGAAAGAGAAAGAGATAAAGAGGTAAAGAGAGAGAGAGAGTGAGGGAGAGAGATTGAGAGAGAGAGCTGCTCTGAGAGATAGGTTCCTTGGGTGTGCTGTAGAACAGAGACCTCGAGTTTCCGGAGAGTGGAGACACAAGCAGACAGGCTGGTGAAGAAGGCGTTCAGCACGCTGGCCTTCATGGGACAGGGCACTGAGTACAGGAGCTTGGACGTCACGTTACAGCTACATAAGGCGTCGGCTTATCTTTTCTGCACCCTCTCCAGCTGCAGGAGGGATGTGATTAAGCTGGACAGGGTGGAGAAACGTTTCTGCAAGATGTTACCGGGACTGGAGGGATCAAGTTATAAGGAGACATTGGAAAGGTCGGGACTGTTATCCCTGGAGCGAAGGAGGCAGAGGGAAGAACTGACAGAGGTTTACAAAATTATCTGAGGGGCAGAGATCAAGTGGATGGTATCAGTCTTTTTCCCCCAGGATAGCGGAGTCTGAAACTGGAGGGTGCAGGTTCAAGGTGTGAGGGGAAAGATTTAAAGAATCATGTTTTTCATTCAGAGGGTGCTGGGCATGTGGAAAGAGATGCCAGAGGAAGTTGTAGGGGCAGGTTCATTTAACAGACACTTGGACTGGGACAACTATCGGAAAGGTTCAGAGGGACATCGGCCCAACGTGGGCAAATGGGATAGACTCAGGATGTCACCTTTGGTCTGCACGGAGAGGTTGGGCGGAAGGAGAGACATCTGCAATGTGCTGACACTCTCGCTCTCCCCCCAGGGAGTGCAGGAAGCCGGCAGGGCCCTGAAGCAAGAGTTCCTGCGGTTGCTGATCGAAGCCAGCGGTGGGATCACCCAGGAGAATCTGCCCCTGTACCTCAGCCCTCACGTCGACGTCATCTCGCTGGGATCATTCACGCAGCAGCTGACCGCTCTCGACTTCTCTATGAAGGTCCTTCCCGAGCTGGGCAGCGATCCCGAGTCTGGGTCCTCCCCAGCACCGAATCCGTCGCCGGGATCGAGCGACTTCGCCTTCTAGGTTGCGGGTGGTGGCAGTGTGAGGGTGTGTGGGGAGACCGAAGTCTGCTCCCTTTCCACCGGCCCGCGTTCAATAAACGGATTGAAACGCTCTCACCAGCACGTTCGCGTACGTTTTGTTGCTGCGCATTGGTCCGGCCGATTGTACCGCGGGGCGGGCATAGACGGGACACACACACACACACACACACACACACACACACACACACACACACACACACACACACACACACACAAAGACGCATACAGATACACTTAGACCCACAGACTACACTACCACGCAGCAAAGGCTGCTTCGCCAGCACAGTTCACCATCCCTTCTTCATCCTTCTCCCTCCCGCCCCAACTCCCTCTTACCTCCAACCCCTCTCTCTCCTCTCCACTCTCCCTCATTCCATTCACCCTCCTCCTGCCTTTCTCTCCCTCGCTCTCTCCTTTCCTCCCTCCCTCACACGGTCTCCGTCACTCTAGTTCTCCCTCTCATTCGTCCACCCTGCATGGAGCCCCGTCACCAGAAGGGATGCCAGTGAATCGAGGAGGTTCTCACCCCCATCTACTCGAGGAAGCTATTAGGGATGGGCGATAAATGGTGGCAATCTCCCCATCTTCCTGTGGGGCAATTAGGCATGGGAAATAAACGCTGTCGCGCCTCAATTTTCTGACAGGCATGAGGGATGGACAATAAATGCTGTCACGCCCGCCGATTCTGGAGAGCTGATTTGGACTGGGCAATACATGGTCCCAAACTACCCACCTTCTTGAGAGTGTAGTGAGGGATGTGAGAAAATGTTGGCAAGCTCCCATTTTTCCAGAACTAACAAGGTTTTCCTGTCGGCAAGGAAACCCGGACCTCCGGAAAACATCCGCACACAGGAGGCTCACTCCGACGCTCACTCACGCACACCCATGCTCGAACTCACAAACCAACCCGGTTAACCTGAAGATTGCGGTCCGCCACACTCCCTAACCTAAAGAGAGAGAGATAGTCGGAGTTAGAAGGAGAGGGGGGTGGAAGTCGAGGTTGGGGAGAGAGAAAGAGAGAGAGCGAGAGAGAGAGAGAATGGTGCAGAGAGCGAGGAGAAGTTTAAGAGAGAGCGCCCAGGCTGACCAAAGAGAGGTATTCTGTGTCAGAGGTTGCATGAGAGCTAGAATTAGACACGGTCAGGTTTCAGAGCGAGGGG
>NW_026262491.1:0-33722 GCF_009764475.1 Pristis pectinata
CATCGAGCAATGAGATCCAAACCTGCCCCGGACCAAAAACCTCGGCCAGTAATATTGAGATTTCATTTTGTCAACATCAAGGGACACTTGATCCGTACCGCTCGCGGACGTGGAACGATTCAACTTAAACAATGGAAGTTCCGAATAGTTGAAGATTGCACACCAGAAGTTATGAAAGAAAGGCTGACCTACAAACCAATTATGGCTCGTCTCTATCAAAGCAATTATCACCCTGTATTATTATCCCCAGCAAGGTTGAGGATTACACTACCTGATCAATCTTGTAAAGGGTTTAAATCCGTCCAAGAGGCCGAAGAATTTCTTATTTGCTGCCTTCCCTTTATTTGCTGCTGTTAATCAGCCAATCAACTGGTAACAATTTGCAAATGTGCCTCGTTTAGACTCTTGCAAGGTGAAACTCACCAGCGCAGGCACGGACACTCACCTCTTTTCAAACGTCCCACTCCAAATCTCGCTTCTTCTCCTGACTCTGCAGTTTCTTGCGGTCCTGGGCAGAGCAGTTGTCGTACCAAGCCGTGATGCATCCAGATAGGATGCTTTCTGTGGTGCATCGATAAAAGTTGGTGAGTGTCAAAGGGGATATGCCAAATTTCTTTAGCCTCCTGAGGAAGTAGAGGCGTTGGTGAGCTTTCTTGGCCGTGGTATCTACATGGTTGGACTAAGACAGGCTATTGGTGATGTTCACTCCTAGGAACTTGAAGCTCTCAACCCTCTCGACCTCAGCACCATTGACGTAGACAGGTGCATGTACACCACCCCCTTTCCTGAAGTCAATGACCAGCTCTTTTGTTTTGCTGACATTGAGGGAAAGGTTGTCGTCATGACACCATGTCACTAAGCTCTCTATCTCCTTCCTGTACCCCGACACATCATTATTTGAGATACGGCCCACTACAGTAGTGTTATCTGCAAACTTGTAGATGAGTTAGAGCAGAATCTGGCCACACAGTCATGAGTATATGGGGAGTAGAGTAGAGGGCTGAGGACGCAGCCGTGTGGGGCACCAGTGTTGAGAATAATCGTGCCTGAGGTATTGCTGCCTGTCCTCACTGACTGCGGTCTGTTGGTCAGAAAGTCAAGGATCCCGTTGCAGAGGGTGGTGTTGAGTCCCAGGTCTCGGAGTTTGGTGATGAGTTTGCTTGAAATTATAGTATTGAAGGAGGAGCTGTAGTCAATAATAGTCTAACGTAGGTGTCTTTACTGTCCAGATGCTCCAGAGCTGAGTGTAGGGCCAGGGAGATGGCATCCACTGTAGACCTGTTTCAGCAGTAGGTGAATTGCAGTGGGTTGAGGTTGTCTGGTAGGCTGGAGTTGAATCGTGCCATGACCAGCCTCTCGAAACACTTCATGATGGTGGATGTCAGAGTCACTGGTCAGTAGTCATTGAGGCACATTACCTTGTTTTTCTTAGGTACCAGGATGATAGTGGTCTTCTTAAAGTAGGTGGGAACCTGAGACTGATGCAGAGAGAGATTACATATGTCTGCAAATACCCCCGCCAGCTGATCAGCACAAGATCTGAGCACATGGCCAGGGACACCATCCGGGCCAGATGCTTTCCAGGGGTTCACTCTCTGGAAGACTGATCTTACATCCTTGATGGTGACCATGGGTTCAGTTGCGTTTGGAGACTGTCAGGATGGGTGGTGACAAACCACTCCCCTTCTGTTCAAAACTCGCATAGAATGCATTAAGCTCATCGGGAAGGGATGTGCTGTTGTTGACTATGCTGCCCGACTTTGTTTTGTAGCCTGTTACAGCGTGTAAACCCTGACACGACTGACTGCTGGTCTGGGACTCTATATTTTGGTCTGGTATTGTCTCTTGGAATTCCTGATGGCTTTCCAAAGTTCATACCTCAATTTCTTGTACAGGGCAGGATCACCAGATTTGTGTGCAGCAGTCCTTGACTTCTGTAGGGAGGGGATCTCCCGGTTCATCCACGGTTTCCGGTTTGGGAACACCCGGATTTCCTCTTTGGTACGCAGTCCTCCACACACTTGCTGATCAAGTCTGTGATGGTGGGGACATACTCATCTCGGCTGGCAGCTGAGTCTTTGAACAGGGACCAGTCCACTGACTCAAAGCAGTCATGTAGGAGTGTTATGAGGAAGGTTCTTTTGGTATCTTAAAGATAGAGGTATCTGGACACACAGTCTTTGTGCTTTAAAAGGAGGATTTTATTCACAAAAACCGACGTGGGAACAGAATGTGAAGGAACAAATGCACCCTCGCACTCTCGCACTGGGGTGATTGCGAAATGTGGGGGGAGTCGCAACAGGGGTGAGGTGCGCACACACACACACACACACACACACACACACACACACACACACACACACACACACACACACACACACACACACACACACACACACAATGAACTAGTACAAATGATCAGGGAATGAACAAATACGTTGTCAGGACCCCCTGAATCGGGACAAACAAAGGCTCTACGCTACTGGGAATCTACTCAGGACGCTCCTGCACCCCTGTGGAATTGCAGCCTCTCACCTGTGGTCTCGACCCCAGCAGCAATCGGAAAAGAGGACGAGAGCCCACGTGTACCATCTTTTATAGGGCTGTAGCGGGGCGGAGCCGCTCAGGTGAAACAAGCCAATGATTCAGGGTCAAGAACAAAGGTGGGTTACGAACCAATCCTCAGGTGGGCTCTTTAATGGGTGGGGCGGAGCTGGGCCCTTGATTGACAGTGGTGTAGCTTCCAACCTGATAGGCAATTCTATCATCTGACCATGGGGGTCAGTAGTGTTGTCACTGTCATCTGACCCCTGGCCTTTCATACTGCATTCCATCCCTCGGAAGCTCTACCAAGGCCGATCATGGGGATAGCTACACTAAGCTAACAGAAATACGCATCAGTGTGCGGTACTTAATGGAAGGCAGAAGTGGTTCTAATAAGTTGGCAGCACAGCAGAAAATGCAGACCTCTATTACAATTAAAACGATGGTGGTAGCCCAGTGGACGATAGTCGCCCACCGTCCCCCCAGAGACCCAAATGGCCACCATGAGGTGTCATGCTGGAGGAGCTGGTCCCTTGCCTTTTGAATTTTAGTTACCGAGTCCCCAATGTGAGCAGCCAGGTCCGTGATGTTCCTGGATGCATCTGGGATAAAGGTGCAGCACTCCTTCCCAAGCGCTGCACAGGTTCCACCTTCTGCAGCGAGTAAGTAGTCCAGGGGCCATCCTGTTCTGTAGGGCCATCAGCCTGACGGCAGCCAGCTCTGCTGTCGTCTGGGTCAGGGCATACCTGGTACGTTGCAGTGACGTGTTGCTTTCGTCAGCCAGTGTCTGGAGTACGCTGGTTATCCATATGACTTCTCAGGACAGTCGAGCTGTGCCATACATGGGAAAGGCAATCATCCAGAACCTTTCCGGCGCTGTGATGGCTCTTCTGCGCCGGTGACCGCTGTATGCTGGGTGCTCCCCGAGGTCGTCGAGTGCGTGGATATAGGGTACCACAAACGCTGGGAAGCAGCAACCGTACCAGCTCATGGGGAGCCACGGGTAGGCACGGTGCCCGCAGACCCAGTGGGTGCCATTCAAGGTCCAGGGAGCTCCCAGCTTAGCGGCGCTGCTGACGGTGGTCACTGTGGCCCCTGGGTACCCGTTGGTCTCGCAGTCACTGTAGCGGACTGGAAAGGTGGAAGTGTGGTCGTTTTGGAGTCTGCACCAACATTCCCTCGGTTGACTGGATGGCTGCGGGGTGACGCTGAGGGTAGGGACTCGGGTTGAGGTCAAATTGTAAGAAGGGAAATACCAGCTCCTGAAGCACCCACCCCATCGGGAATCACTGGAAGGAATATTCTGTATTGGAGAGGGGAGTGGTGGGGGATTACTGCCTGGCCCCCCCGCCAAACCGATAGACCGAACCGGACAGGAGCAACGTCTGTGTAGACAGTTCATTTGGAGATCATCAAGGGGTATCGCTGTAAGCGGGAGAGCTTCACCGGCGTGTGCTGGGGTTTGGAGGCAGATCCAGCAGTCTGATTGATTGGAAGTGTTGGCGAATTCATACGCGACGCGGAGGAAGGTGTTCATAGGCTCCCCGATGCCGATCATCGCAGTGAGGAGGAGGAGTAGCGCCATCGTCCTGTAGGGTGTGGGGGGCGGGGGAGGAGGGTTAAACTCATTCTCAGCGGGTCAGGTTTTGGGTATGAAGGCAGGAGAGGTTAGTTTGACCCGGGATCGCGACCCAACGAGTGACCCTGGGACCGCGTGCAACGACTTCCCCCTTCTGAGGGGGACCTTGTGGCTGTCGGACCCAGATTCTCCCAGAGTCCTCAGTCTTGGGAGGTTCGAGGTCTCGCAAGTCGGGTGGTGGGGAGTGGGCCAGATGACGGGATAATGGGGACCCCCCCTTCGCCAGTGGGCCATGTGTTGAGCTGATTGACGACCTGCTGCAGCACGCCCGACCACGCCTGCAGTGTGCGGGATGATGTTAGTGTATGTATGGTTTCTTTCAGCAGGCCATTCATTCTTTCTATCAGGCCTGATGCCTGGGGATGGTAGGGGATATGAAACAGCCACGAGATCCCCGCCTCCACCGCCCAGTTTTGTACCTTAGCCCCCGCGAAGTGTGAGCCCTGATCGGATTGCACCTCCCATGGGACTCCATAGATGCAGTCCTTTGATGGTGCTGTTCTGGTCGGCCCTCTCACAGGGCACCACCACCAGGACACCCGAGTATGTATCCACCATCATCAGGGCGTATCGCTTTTTATTGTGGCATGGGAGCGGTCCGATATAGTCTATTTGCCATACGCGACCCACTCCCGTGCTGCGGCAAGTGTGACCCGGTGGCCCCGCCGGCCAGCCTTGTGGTTTTACCTGCTGGCAGGTGGGGCAATTTGCCACAGTGGTTTTGCACTGATCCAACGCAAGGACAACCCCGAACTGTTCTGCCCAGCGCCGTGTACCATCAGCCCCTAGGTGACCACTCTTGCGGTGTGCCTATGTGGCTGGGGCGCTGAGGTCAGGTTCCTCCGGGGAGACAGTAGCGCAGCATCCCTGGGCAGCCTGGTCCACAGCGGCATTATATACGACCTCCTGAGCACTCTTGTGGGTATGGGCATCCACGTGGACTGATATCTGTCTCTGGGCGGCTTGGTCCCAGATATAGCACCAGTGTTCCTGCCCCCAGAGGGGGCGCCCGTGAATTTCCCACCGTTTCATGCCACCCCGCCATCCACACTGCCATACCATTGGCTACTGCCCAGGAGTCAGTATAGATGTGGATTGGCTCGGCGGTGTCCCGTAAAGTGAGTGCTACCGCCGCCAGCTCAGCCAATTGACTGGACCCTCGCGCTCCCTCTTTAGTTAACGTTTTCCCTGTGCCTGGATGAAGTGCCGCCGCTTTCCAATGTTGTTTCCCGTTTTTCCAGTGGCTGGAGCCGTCTGTGAACCAGGAGTGCAGTTTCTGTTCAGGGTCAAGGGAGTCGAAAGGTTGGCCCCAGGCTTGATCTCGGGTATGTCTGAGGGTGGGTCCTGGGACTGGGGGAAGGACATAATCTGTTCGTGGTGGCGGCCGACCCCTTCCGGACCAGGTTCGGCCCAGTCTGTGACGTACTACTTCCACTTCACTGTCGAGGACCGCTGGGCTCGGCCCTCTTTGTGTGTGGAGTCGGGGGACTTGACCCAACGCATTATGGGCAGGTGGGGGCGAAGGACCACAGGGTCTGTACCGGTTTGGTTCTCAGTTGCGAGGAGCGCCATGTAGCAAGCCAGCAGCAGGCGCTCGAAGGGACTGTAGCTGGTGGCGGCCCCAGGCAGCGACTTGGTCCAGAAGCCGAGCGGGACTCTGCGCCCCTGGACCTTCTGCCAGAGGCTCCACTCGGCCACCGACTCGCTAGCGGAGACCTGTAACTCGAAGGGGACCTCTTCCTGTCGCAGGGAAAGGGGTAGGGCTGCTCCACTGCCTGTTTGGCTGCTTCAAAGGCGGCTGCTGTTCAGGCCCCCACGAGAAAGTGGCTTTCTTGCGGGAGATCTTATAAAGCGGTCTCAGGAGTATGGTCAGGTGAGGGTTGTGTTGCCGCCAGTAGCCAAGGAGGCCCACGAAACTCTGGGTGTCCGTCTTGTTGGTGAGGACAGCAAAATTTAAAATTTTGTTCTTCACTGTGTCAAGAATTTCTCTTCTCCCTGCGAGCCACTTGTATGCCCGGGAACAATACATTCTGGGCTGGGCCTTGTACCTTTTCCATATTAATGGCCCAACCCCGCTCTCTGAGGGAGGATATTAACATATCAAGAGCCTCTGAGACCATAGCCTCCGAGAGCCCCTGGAACAATACATCATCTACGTAATGAGTGACTGACACCCCCGGGGGAAGGTGAATGGCTTGCAGATCTCGAGCTATTAAACCATGACAGATTGTTGGGCTATGGATGTACCCTTGTGGTAGACATTTGAATGTATATTGTCTCCCGTCCCAGGTGAATGCAAATTGATCCGGGGAGGTGTCATGGAGGGGGATGGAGAAGAATGGAAGTCCACAACAGCATACCATGGTTTGTCTGGGCACCCTGCAATATCATCCATTAAAGTGACAATGTCGGGTACCGCGGACGGGAGGGTGGGGGCAGCCTTGTTTAAGTGTCGGTAGTCTACTGTCATGCGCCACGTCCCGTTCTTTTTGCGGACGGGCCAGATGGGGCTATTAAAAGGGGATGCTGCGGGTCTGATGACTCCCTCCCGCAGCAGGGCTTGGACGGCCTCTGTGATGTCTCGGTGTCCCCCCGGCACCCTATATTATCTACTGCAAACGACCTTAGAGGGAGGGGGAACAACGATCGGCTCCCACTTGGCCGCCCCGACTACCACCGTAGCACAGGCGATTCCAAAGGTGAACTTGCCCCGGTTGGTGTGCGGGACTGTCCCTTTAAGACGTTGATCCCCAGTATACATTCCGTAGAGCCTGCAATTAAAACAGTCACAGTTCGGGGAGATTGGTTCCTGATGGTCATACGGACCCTGACTTCCTTTGCGGGCAGAAGGGAAACCCCCCCCAACCCCTCTATCTGCATTTGGGCCCCCTTCCATGCAGCAGGGTTCCCCTGGACGATGGTGTGCTGGGCACCTGTGTCAACGAGTGCCATCCACCTCTGCACATTCCCCTTTCCCCAGTGTACCGTTACGGGTATGTGTGGTCTCGGGTCCCCCGGGCGTGGAAGGGTGACAGAACAGACACGCTGGGGACCCCGGCCTTCGTCCTATGGGAGCGGGGTAGGGGGCTGCCACCCTGTGGGTGAGGATTCCTGCTGGTGGAAGTGGGACATTTCCTGTGGCGGCAGGTCTCGGAGCTGAGCCCGGAGGGCAGGGAAAGCTGCTTCAGTTGGGGGAGGTGCGGAGGCAGTATCGGTGTCTGCAGGGGCAGCCCACGTGGTCCGGCGGTTGGGGACACACCCCGTGTCGGGCTTGGCCCTGGGGTGGTCACAGGGTGTCCCCCGGCCAGGCTTTCCCCCACAGAGCTCTTTCCATCTTGCATTGAGAGCGCGGGTCGGGATCCCGTCTATGGTAGCGCGGTCCACCCCTGCGCGCAACGGGTCCAAGTACAGCTGCTTGCGCGACAGGGGAGATGTGGTGTCCCCAGCCTTCATCTCCGCCCTACGGACCTGTGTGACCACCCCTCGCTGCATGTATTCTAACCCCTCCAGGAAGGTAATGGCTTCCCGTACTCTCCTCCCGCTGGCGGGTCCCATGAAGGGCAGGACCACTGGCCTCAGGTCAGGGCGCGTGGTGGCGACCAGGTACCTCGCTAGCGCACTGGTCGCAATGGTATTTTCTAACAGCCCGAGGTCACCTGTCCCTGCATATATGCCGGTCACTAGTTCCCACTCCCAGATGACCCTGGTGCCCTCACTGACTGTGCCCCACTGTGGTCGCGCGTACAAACCCCACTCGAGGAGGGTAGGGTATCGGATTCTCACGGCGGCCACTACCTGATCCCACAGGGTAGCTGTGTCCCCGATCCCTCCTGGCGGCGCCGGCAAGCAGTTATTAATGCTCTGTTGGTCCGACAAACTTCCCAGGGCACTCGCCTCCTGGTGAGAGAGGTTCACGTTGGGGGCCCCCTCGTCCCACAGGCGGAGCAGCCATGCCACCAGTGATTCGCCCGACCGCTGGCGGTACCGATCCGCCAGCTGGGTGAGCTCTTTAACGGAGAAATCCCGGGTCTCCGTGGTCTCAGAGGGGCCACGGGCACCTTCCCCTGCAGAGGTCCCATCCTGACTCCCTTCCCTTCCCAGACCTGGGACCGTGTGGTGACGGGTCGAGCCTGCAGGGACTCGGGCGCATAGGGCGGGGGGGGGGGTGGTATAATGGGGCTCGGGCTCTTTGGGTACCCCCTCCTCATCCTCATCCATCCAAATGTCCCCATCCCCCAGCCATGCGTCCAGCTCGTCGCCACGTTGGACCAAGGCACGGATTTTAAACGGGTCCGGTTGCCATCCAGACCTGCGGGCAGCTTGTGCCTGCTATACTTGAATCAGCCGGCAGGCATCGTCAGTACCTCTGGCCTCGAGGTCGTTGGCCCGGGTCTGGGCAGTCTGAATGGCCTCCTGCAGCGTGCAACATCGCTGCTGAAGCGTTTCTATCTCCTTTTCCCTCTGTAGTCAGGTCTCCCATAACTGGTCAGTAATCTCAACCTGGCTCCTCAGAAGGGACGCCAGGAGCCAGAAGGGACCCCTTTGACTCCCTTTGGCTCTGGGAAACCCCGACTTCTGGAGGAGGGCCACCACGCGGTGCCCCAGTCTCTTACCACATGGATCTAACTGTTCAGACCAGTCCACTGGCCCCGTGGTCTGCCAGCAGACTGGCCAAGCTCCCAAATCCCTCTCTCTCGTCAATCCATCCTGGGATCCTCTCCTCAGTGCCTACCCTTCTTCCCCTTGTTCCAAAACATCCCACCCGCGTCTGTGTCCGGCCAATACCCTTAAGACCCTGCTCGCAGCGCCAATTGTTATGAGGAAGGTTCTTTTGGTATCTTAAAGATAGAGGTATCTGGACACACAGTCTTTGTGCTTTAAAAGGAGGATTTTATTCGCAAAGACCGACGCGGGAACAGAATGTGAAGGAACAAATGCACCCTCGCACTCTCGCACTGGGGTGATCGCGAAACGTGGGGTAAGTTGCAACAGGGGTGAGGTGCGCACGCACACACACACACACACACACACACACACAACGAACTAGTACAAACGATCAGGGAACGAACAAATACGTTGTCAGGACCCCCTGAATCGGGACAAACAAAGGCTCTACGCTACTGGGAATCTACTCAGGACGCTCCTGCACCCCTGGACAAGAGCCCATGTGTACCACCTTTTATACGGCTGCAGCGGGGCGGAGCCGCTCAGGTGAAACAAGCCAATGATCCAGCGTCAAGAACAAAGGTGGGTTACAAGCCAATCCTCAGGTGGGCTCTTTAACGGGTGGGGCGGAGCTGGGCCCTTGATTGACAGTGGTGTAGCCTCCGACCATGGGGGTCAGTAGTGTTGTCACTGTCATCTGACCCCTGGCCTTTCGTACTACAAGGAGCTCATATGTTTCCTCAGACCAGCACTGCACGACTCTCTGTACCAGATCCTCCTGTTTCAGTTTCTGTTTGTATTCAGGGAGAAGGAGCACAGGCTGGTGGTCTGATTTCCCAAAGTGAAGGCAAAGGATGGCTCGGAAGGCATCATTGATGGTTGTATAGTAGTGGTCAAGGGTGTTGGCGCCCCTGGTGGAGCAGGAGATGTGCCGGTAGTATTTTGGTAACACACTCTTGAGGTTGGCCTGCTTGAATGAAGAGGGCCTCAGGGTATCCTGTCTCAAGGCTGTTGACCATGGAGTGTAGCTCATTGAGTGCAGGCTTCATGTCGGTGTGCGGTGGGGTGTAGACTGCCATCAGGATAGCTGAAGTGAACTCCCTTGGCAGATAGAATGGTCGACACTTCACCGTTAGATATTCCAGGCTGGGTGAGCAGGCGCTCGCCAGGGCCGTCATGTCTGAGCACCACAAGGTGTTGATTAGGAAGCAGACCCTTCCATACCTAACTTTGCCCGAGGGCGCTGTACGGTCCAGCCAGTGGACTGAGAAGCATTCAGGTTGTAGGGTGCAGTCAGGTGAAGTAGGTGTCCTGGGGGAGGTGTGGGCGGTGAGGACAGTGGGTCGGGGTTGTCCGGAAGGCCAGAGTCAATGCCTAGACGAGCTTCTCGAAGCACTTCAGGATGGCGGATGTCAGGGGGATGACAGGGAGATCGGTCAGGGGGTCAGTGTCACTGGGGGAGGTGTGGGTGGTGAGGATGGTCTCTGGGACAGGAAGAGACGTGACAGGAGATCTTCAGGGGTTCAGCGTTCTCACCCGCCGGGAGGGGTGTCAAGTCCGGGGCATTTGTGGAAGGTGAGGTGAGTGTGTCAATGTAAGGGACCGTGTGTCAATGGAGAGGTAAGGGACAGTGTGTTAATGTAAGGGACCGTGTGTCAATGGAGAGGTAAGGGACCGTGTGTCAATGTAAGGGAGCGTGTGTCAATGTAAGGGACCGTGTGTCAATGTAAGGGTGCGTGTGTCATTAGGAGTGAGGGAGCGTGAATAAAGCGTGGGAGGGAAATCAGAAAAGAAATACTGGTGTGTGTGAGCAGAGGGGTGGGTGTGTAAACCCGGGCTGTGTGTACACCAACAATGGTGTGAGAGGGGAGGGGAGGGGGAGAGGAGGGGGGAGGAAGGGGGAGAGGAGGGGGGAGGAAGGGGGAGAGGAGGGGGGAGGAAGCGGGAGAGGAGGGGTAGGAGGGGGGAGAGGAGGGGGAGGAAGCGGGAGAGGGGGGAGGAAGGGGGGAGGAAGGGGGAGAGGAGGGGGAGGAAGGGGGAGAGGAGGGGGAGGAAGGGGGAGAGGAGGGGGAGGAAGCGGGAGAGGAGGAGAGAGGAGTGGGGAGAAGAGGGGGAGAGGAGGGAGGAGAGGAGAGAGGAGGGGGAGGGGGAGAGGAGGGGAGGGGGAGGAAGCGGGAGGAGGGGAGGGGGGAGAGGAGGGGAGGAGGGGAGGGAGGGGGAGAGGAGGGGCGAGGGGGGAGGAAGGGGGAGATTGGGGAGGGGTGGAAGGTTGGGGAGGAGGGTTGGGGAGGGGGGAGGTTGGGGTAGGTGGGAGGGGAGGTTGGGGGAGGAAGGGGGGAGGGAGTTAACTAGGGTTTAGGGACCATCTGTAAACGGAATGCGTAAACATGGATTAAGAGAGCGTCTGTAAACGGTGTAGACGGAGTAAGGGAGCGTGTGTAAATGTCGTGCGTAAACAGGAAGTAAGGGAGCGTGTGAAAATGTAGAGGAAGCGTGGGCTGGCGGGGTTAGGGAGCGTGTGTAAGTTGAGGTGCGGCAGCGCCGAGCGGGAGGAGCGGGGTTCCGGCAGCGGAGAGCGGCTGGTCCCGGGACGGGGCGCTCACCTCCGGCAGCCCAGCGGGGGCTGGCGGCCTGACGCAGAAGTGGAGGCCGGACGGAGCAGCAGAGAGGTGAGGGCGGCGGGGCCGGGGGACGGGGGGGGAGGAGAAGGTAATTTGTGGGGAGAAAGAGGCCACACCGTTCAGGTCTGTCATCTCTGGAGAAGACTGAGGGGTGACTTTACTGAGACATCAAATCCAGACCGGGGACAGAGACGTAATTTTTATCTGTGTGTGTGTGGTGTGTATATTGGAGGGGTGTGTGTGTGTGGAGGGGTGTGTATATGGGTGTGTGTGTGTGGAGGGGTGTGTATATGGGTGTGTGTGTGTGTGTGGAGGGGTGTGTATATGGGTGTGTGTGTGGAGGGGTGTGTATATGGAGGGGTGTGTATATGGGTGTGTGTGTGTTTGTGTGGAGGGGGTGTGTATATGGAGGGGTGTGTGTGTGGAGGGGTGTGTATATGGGTGTGTGTGTGTGGAGGGGTGTGTATATGGGTGTGTGTGTGTGGAGGGGTGTGTATATGGAGGGGTGTGTGTGTGGTGTGTAGTGTGTATATGGAGGGGTGTGTGTGTGTGGAGGGGTGTGTATATGGGTGTGTGTGTGTGGAGGGGTGTGTATATGGGTGTGTGTGTGTGTGGAGGGGTGTGTATATGGAGGGGTGTGTGTGTGGTGTGTATATGGGTGTGTGTGTTTGTGTGGAGGGGGTGTGTATATGGAGGGGTGTGTGTGTGTTTGTGTGGAGGGGGTGTGTATATGGAGGGGTGTGTGTGGTGTGTATATGGGTGTGTGTGTGTGTGTTTGTGTGGAGGGGGTGTGTATATGGAGGGGTGTGTGTGGAGGGGTGTGTATGGATCAGTGTGGGTGTGTGTGGATCGGTGTGGGAGTGTGTATAAGGAGGGGTGTATGGAGGGGTGTGCGTGTGTGTGTGTGTGGAGAGGTGTGTATGGATCAGTGTGGATGTGTGTGGAGGGGTGTGTGTGTTTGTGTGGAGGGGGTGTGTATATGGAGGGGTGTGTGGAGAGGTGTGTATGGATCAGTGTGGGTGTGTGTATATGGAGGGGTGTGTGTGGATCAGTGTGTGTGTGAGGGGTTTGTGTGTGGATCGGTGTGGGGGTGTGTATAAGGAGGGGTGTGTGTGTGTGTGTGTGGAGGGTGTTGTGAAACAGGTTTGAGGTCTTGAAGGGCAAGGACTCTGAACACAGTCTTAGAGATAAATGATTTATTTACAAAGACAAATGCAGGGAAAAGGCAACAGGGGATAACACACACACACACACACACTCTCACACACACACACACTCTCACACACAGTTGATAGCGAGTGTGGGAGAATGGCAGCAGGGGTAAAATACACACACACACACAACAAACGGCACACACAATCAAGGAAAAACAATACGATACCCACCATGCCTTGACTCACTGCAGGCACAGCTCTGTGCTAATTACGGCTAAGCACTGCTCCATACTAACTCATTTCTCTTAAACAAGGCATCCCTCAGAGACAAAAGAGCCAGAGCCACCCACATGGGGCACTCTTTATAGTGCTAGAGGGCTGGGGGGGGGGGGGGGGTCCAGCCCAGGTAATTCAAAAAGGCCAATGGCCCGAGGCCATGTACAAAGGTGCTTAAAGGGGCCAATGGTCAGATGTGCACTGATGGGTGGGGTGGAGCCAAACTGTGATTGACAGTGGTGTGTCTTCCAACCAGGTAGGGGCAGTGTTGTCACACGACAGCCACGACTCTCCACAATACAGAGGGGCGTGTGTGTGTGTGTGTGGAGGGGCATGAGTGTGTGGAGGGGCGTGTGTGTGGATCGGTGTGGATGTATGCGTAGTTCAGTGTGGGTTTGTATATGGAGGGGTGTGTGTGTGTGGTGTGTATATGGAGGGGTGTGTGGTGTGTATATGGAGGGGTGTGTGTGTGTTTGTCTGAATCAAGGAGTCACACACCAGGGAAACAGGCCCTTCGGCCCAACTAGTCCATGCCGACTGTGTTGCCCAGTGAGCTGGTCCCATCTGCCCATGTTTGGCCCACAGCCCTCTAAACGTCTCCTATTCATGGACTTATCTGGATGGGTTTTCAATGTTGCTAATGTGCCCGCCTCAACCACTATTCCTGGCAGCTCGTTCCAAACACACACCACCCTTTGTGTGAAGAAGCTGCCCCTGATGTCCCTTTTAAATCTCTCGCCTCTGATCTGAAACCTGCGGCCTCTTGTTTTTAGCACCACTGCCCCTCATGATCTTATGAACCTCGATCAGGTCACCCCTCAATCTCCTACGTTCCAGGGAATAAAGTCCCAGTCTACACAACCTCTCCTTGTAACTCAGGCCCCCAAGTCAAGGCAACATCCTGGGAAATCTGTCCTGCACTCTTTCTAGTTTAATAACATTGATGAAGGCCAGCGTGCCAAACACCTTCTTCACCACCCTGTCTACCTGAGACGCCGCTCTCTGCGAACTATGCACTTACATTCCTGGGTCCCTTTGTTCCATGACATTCCCCAGGGCCCTACCATTCACTGTATGTCCTACCTGGGTTTGACCCCCCAAAATGCAATACCTCGCATTTATCGGGCTTGAAAGCCATTTGCCAATTCTGAGCCCGCAGACCCAGCTGATCAAGATCCCCCTATAAGTTTTCATAACCTTCCACACTGTGTACAGCACCACCAATTTTAGCAACACCCACAAACTTACTAACCCTGCCTCGTACATTCACATCCAGATTGTTCGTATAAATTACAAGTATAAATTATAAGTCCCAGCACCGACCCCTGTGACACACCAATGGACTCAGGCCTCCAGTCTGAGAAACAACCCTCGACCATCCCCCTCTGCTTCCTACCACTGAGCCAGTTCTGAATCCAGTCCGCTCTCTCCCCCTGGGTCCCACATGATCCAACCTTCCAGACCAGCCGTGAGGGACGTTGTCAAAGGCCGTGCTGAAGTCCAGATAGACAACATCCACTGCCCTCCCCTCATTACCCTCTTGGTTACCTCCTTGAAGGACTCCAAGAGATTTGTCAGACACGACTTCCCACACACAAAGCCGTGCTGACTGTCCCGAATCAGACCCTCTCTCTCCAAATGTTGGTAGATCCTGTCCCTCAGAATCCCCTCCAGCAGTTTACCCGCCACCGATGTCAGACTCACCAGCCTATAGTTTCCTGGCTTGTTTCTGCCACCCTCTTTAAACAATGGCACCGCATTAGCCACTCTTCCACCCTCTGGAACCTCACCTGTGGCCAGAGATGAAGCCAAAGTCTCTACAAGGGCCTCTGCAGCACTTCCCACAAGGTCTGAGAATGCACCAGGTCAGGCCCTGGGGATTTATCCACCTTAAGGCCCCCAGTACCTCCTCCCTGCTGATTCGTACGTGGTCCACAAATCACCACATTTCCCCCATTTCCAGAGCCTCCATAATTTTGTCCACAGTAAAAACTGAAGAGAAATAGTCATCAAAAATCTCGCCATCTCCTCTGGTTCCACACACAAACGGCCACACTGATCTCCCTTGTCACCCTTTTACTCTTAATGTGATAGTGATCATAATTCTATCTCCTTTACATTAGCACTGGAGAGGGATAGGAGCAGACAGGCTAGAAAGGTATTTCACTTAGAGTAAAGGGAATTATGAGGCTCTCAGGCAGGAAATTGGAAGATTAAATTGGGAACAGATGTTCTCTGGGAAAAGTACAGAAGATATGTGGCAAATATTCAGGGGATATTTGTGTGGAGCACTGCATAGACATGTTCTGATGAGACAGGGGAGTCATGATAGGATACAGGAACCGTGGTGTACGAAGGCTATAATAAATCTTGTCAAAAGGAAAAGAAAAGCTTACAAAAGGTTCAGAGAGCTCGGTAATGTTAGAGATCTGGAGGAGTACAAGGCTAAAAGGAAGGAGCTTAAGAAGGAGATTAGGAGAGCCAGAAGGGGACATGAGAAGGCCTTGGTGGGCAGGATTAAGGAAAACCCCAAGGCGTTCTACATGTATGTGAAGAGTAAGAGGATGAGATGCGAAAGGATAGGGCCTATCAAGTGCAGCAGTGGGATAGTGTGTATGGATCCGGAAGAAATGGCAGAGGTACTTAATGAATACTTTACGTCAGTATTCACCACGAAAAAAGATCTGGGGGATTGTAGTGGGGACTTGCAGTGAGCTGTAAAGCTTGAGCATGTAGATATTAGAAAAGAGGTGGTGCTGAAACTTTTGGAAAGCATCAAGTTAGATAAGTCGCCGGGACCGGATGAGATGTACCCCAGGCTGCTGTGGGAGGTGAGCGAGGAGATTGCAGAGCCCCTGACGATGATCTTTGTGTCGTCCATGGAGACGGGAGAGGTTCCGGAAGATTGGAGGGTTGCGGATGTTGTTCCCTTATTCAAGAAGGGGAGTAGGGATAACCCAGGGAATTATAGACCAGTGAGTCTTATCTCAGTGGTTGGTAAACTAATGGAGAAGATCCTGAGAGGCAGGATTTATGAACATTTGGAGAGGTATAATATGATTAGGAATAGTCAGCATGGCTTTGTCAAGGGCAGGTCCTACCTTACGAGCCTGACTGAATTTTTTGAGGATGTGACTAAGCACATCGATGAAGGGAGAGCAGTAGATGTAGTGTATATGGATTTCAGCAAGGCGTTTGATAAGGTACCCCATGCGAGGCTTATGGAGAAGGTGAGGAGACATGGGATCCAAGGGGACATTGTAGTGTGGATCCAGAACTGGCTGGCCCACAGAAGGCAAAGAGTGGTTGTTGAAGGGTCGTATTCTGAGTGGAGGTCGGTGACCAGTGGTGTACCTCAGGGATCTGTACTGGGACCCTTGCTCTTTGTGATTTTTATAAACGACCTGGATGAGGAAGTGGAGGGGTGGGTTAGTAAGTTTGCGGATAACACGAAAGTTGGGGGTGTTGTGGATAGTTTGGAGGACTGTGAGAGGTTACAGAGGGATATAGATAGGATGCAGAGTTGGGCTGAGAAGTGGCAGATGCAGTTCAACCCAGATAAGTGTGAAGTGGTTCATTTTGGTAGGTCAAATATGTTGGCGGAATATAGTCTTAATGGTAGGACTGTTGGCAGTGTGGAGGATCAGAGGGAGCTTGGGGTCCGAGTCCATAGGACGCTCAAAGCGGCTGCACAGGTTGACTCTGTGGTTAAGAAGGCATATAGTGTATCGTCCTTCATCAATTGTGGAATTGAATTTAGGAGCCGAGAGGTATTGTTGCAGCTATATAGGTCCCTGGTCAGACCCCACTTGGAGTACTCTGCTCAGTTCTGGTCGCCTCACTACAGGAAAGATGTGGAAGCCATAGAGAGGGTGCAGAGGAGATTTACAAGGATGCTGCCTGGAATGCGGAGCATGACTTATGAAAGCGGGTTGAGGGAACTCGGCCTTTTCTCCTTGGAGAGATGGAGGATGAGGGGGGACCTGATAGTGGTGTATAAGATGATGAGAGGTATTGATCGGGTAGATAGTCAGAGGCTTTTCCCCAGGGCTGAATTGGTGGCCACAAGAGGACATAGGTTTAAGGTGCTGGGGAGTAGGTACAGAGGAGATGTCAGGGGTAAGTTTTTTACTCAGAGAGTGGTGAGTGTGTGGAATGGGCTGCCGGCAACGGTGGTGGAGGCGGATACGATAGGGTCTTTCAAGAGACTGTTAGATCGGTATATGGAACTGAGTAAAATAGAGGGCTTTGGGTAAGCCTAGTAATTTCTAGGGTAGGGACATGTTCGGCACAGTTTTGTGGGCCGAAGGGCCTGAATTGTGCTGTAATTGTTCTGTTCTATATACCCGTAGAACACCTTGGGATTTTGCCGACCAGATCCTTCTCAGATCCTCTTTTTGCCCTCGTAACTTCTCTCTTCAGTGCACTCCGACACTTCTTGCAGTCATCAAGAGGTTCACTGGTTCCCAATTGCTTACACACAGTGTACGCTTCGCTCTTTTAGTAAACCAGAGCCTCCATATCTCTCCTCAACCAGGGTTCCCAAAACCTGCCAGCCTTGCCCTTCACCCTAACAGGAACATGCAGGCCCTGAACTCCTGACATCCCACTTTCAAAGCCCTCCCACTTGGCAGACGCTCCTTTCCCTGCAAACAATCTCGTCCAATCAACCTCTGCAAGATCCCACCCAATGGCTCCAGTTCAGGACCCTAACCTGTGATCCGGTCGTATCCTTCTTAAATATTTTGAAACTAATAGAGTTATGGTCTCTGGACCCTACGTGCTCGCCGACAGACCTTCCACCCCCTGCCCGACCTCATTCCCCAGGATAAGGTCCGGTGTTGCACCCTCTCTAGTAGCTCCCTCTGTATATTGATGAAGGAAGCTTCCTTGGACACATTTCACACTGTCCACTCCGTCCAAGCCTTTTTCACTATGGTTGGCCTGGTCCATATCAGGGAAGTTAAAATCTTCCAAAATACTGTAATATATTTACAACGAGCTGCAATCTCTCTGCATATCTGTTGCTCCAATTCCCACTGACTACTGGGGGGACCTATAATACAATCCCATCAGAGAGACCCTCCCCTCCTTGTTTCTAAGTTCTGCCCACATGGCCTAACTGGCTTATTCCTCAAGAATATCCTCTCTCAGGACCTCCTTCATCAGGAAGGCAAACCCCCTCCTCACCTTCCTGCACCTCTGTCACACCTGTAGCCTCTGTATGCCAGTCCTGCCCTTCCCTCAGCTGTGTTTCTGTTATGACAATGATATCCCGGTCCCCAGAACCAATCCACACCCTGAGTTCATCCAGCTCGCCTGTCCAGCCTCTGGCAATTTAGACCAATGATCCTTCCTCTCCCTTCACCGTACTCCTGTCGATCCTGACGACTAAACTTGCTCTCATTGGCTGCAGTATTATGCCCGGATTTCTCATTAGCCACTCCACTGCCCAGGGCCCCACCCCCTGCCACCGTAGGTTAAACCCTCCTGAGTAGCACTGGCAAATCTCCCGGCCAGGATATTGGTTCCCCTCCAGTTCAGGAAGCAGCCCGTCTCTCTTGTACGGGTCACCTCTCCCCCAGAAGGGATCCCAATAATCCAAGAACTTGAATCCCTGCCCCCTGCATCAGGTCCTCAGCTGCACATTTGTAGAACATAGAACAGTACAGCACAGAACAGGCCCTTCGGCCCATGATGTTGTGCCGACGTAGCTAATCCCCCCGACCTACAGAATGCCCCTATCCCTTCATTTTCCTCTCATTCATGTGCCCATCCAAGCCCCTCTTAAAAGCCCCCAGTGAATTTGCCTCCACCACCCTATCAGGCAACGCGTTCCAGGCACCCACCGCTCTCTCAGTAAAAAACTTACCCCTCACGTCTGTTCTGAACCTACCCCCTCTCACCTTAAGTCCATGCCCTCTGGTATTGGATCGTTAAATAATGGGAAAAAGATATTGCATGTCCGCCCTATCTATGCCCCTCATCCATGTGTTCTTTCTTTCTATTTGTACCCTCACTGGCACAAGGTACTGGGGGTAATCCAGAGATCACTACCCTCGAGGTCTCCTCACTCCCTCTATTCACTGCACAGGACCTCATCCCCCTGTCTACCTACGTCACTGGTACCAACGTGCAGCACGACCTCTGACTGCTCCCCCTCCCCCTTAAGAATGTGCTGCAGACGCTCCAAGACATCCCTCCGAGAGAGAGAGAGAGAGAGTGTGTGTGTGTGTGTGTGTGTGTGTGTGTGTGTGTGTGTGTGTGGGGGGGGGGGGGGGGAGATTGTGGGTGGAGAGGAGAGAGTGTGTGTAGGGGGAGAGAGAGTGTGTGTGTGTGTAGGGGAGAGAGAGTGTGTGTTTAAGGGGAGTGTGTGTGTGTGTGTAGGGGAGTGTATGTGTAGAAAGTGCGTGTGTGTGTTTGTGTGTAGAGGAGTGAGTGTGTGTGTCTGTGTTTCCCTCTGTCTGTCTGTTTCACACTCTCCAGACTCTCTCCTCTGATGTCTGTAACTGTCTTCCTCCTATTCTCCTTCCCTCCCTCCCTTCCCACCCTCTCACCCTTCCCTCCCTCCCTCTCTCGATCCCACTCTCCCACAGTTTCTCGACGCACTCTCCCTCTCTCCCTCGCACTCTCTACCATCCTTCTACCATCGGACACCTCACCATGTGGTCCCCTCAGCCCTGGAGTGAGCAGAGCCACGGTTAACGCTGGGTCCTACTGCCAGCCTGGGCTCTGTCGCTCGTGTCCTGCAAGGTCCTGCCGAGGCCCAACATCGTCACCTCATCTTCTGACTGGATCCACGACAGCACCCAGCCTCAGCATCAACTTCGACCATTTCAGATAACCAGTCATTCCAGTCTCCGATCCCCCTTCAACACAGTGCAGTTTCTCTCTCACGTGCTGAGTGTTCCCAATGTCTGTCTTCACATTTCCAGGAAGTGCCAAGTTCTCGTAGGACTGTCTATGTATTGGCTCAATAAATGCTCCTGGAGGCATTTAACAAATACCTGCCCATCTCAACATCTCACCCTAACGCAGTCCCAGTCACACACGGCCCCCCTGACGCCCCCGACCCACCCTCCTCCCCCCTCCCCATCCACATCCCTCCCACTTCAACAGTTTGGCCCCCACATCAAACTTCATCCCCACTCAATCACTCCCCGCCTCCTCCTCCCAGCCTCCTCCTCTCCGGCCCCCCACCTCCCCTCCCTCCCCACCTACCTCCCCTCCCTCCCCACCTACCTCCTCCCCCTCCCCTACCTCTCCTCCCTTCCCACCTCTCCACCTCTCCCCCCTCCCCACTTTGCTGAGACTGGCAGTGTGACGCCTGCAGCCTGTTTCCCCGGTCTGCTGCTGACCCCGTGCCCTCCTCACAGATGCTGCCTGACCCAGTGAGTGTTTTTCCTGTTGAGCTTCCTGTTCCCGTGGCCTCAGTAAAACCTTTATAGCATTTTCCCAGAGCCGGGCCTGTCTGTGGGAGAGGGAGAGGGAGAGAGAGAGAGAGCACTGCATCTGAGCTTCTGTGCAGATTCGAGATCCCACCCCTCTCCTTCTCTGTGACCCCCTCTGTCCCCTACACCCCTCCCCGTCTCTGTGACCCCCTCCGTCCCCTACACCCCTCTCCGTCTCTGTGACCCCCTCTGTCCCCTACACCCCTCCCCGTCTCTGTGACCCCCTCCGTCCCCTACACCCCTCTCCGTCTCTGTGACCCCCTCTGTCCCCTACACCCCTCCCCGTCTCTGTGACCCCCTCCGTCCCCAACACCCCTCTCCGTCTCTGTGACCCCCTCCGTCCCCTACACCCCTCCCCGTCTCTGTGACCCCCTCCGTCCCCTACACCCCTCTCCGTCTCTGTGACCCCCTCTGTCCCCTACACCCCTCCCCGTCTCTGTGACCCCCTCTGTCCATCGCATTAGCTTTCTGTCTGATTTTTATCTGTCACATTTCATCCCTCCTTCCTCCGTTCCCCCCCCCCAGCACCCCCCCTCCCCCTCCATCCGCCTTCTCAGAACCCTCCCCTCCACCCCCCCTCCCCCATCCTGTGTCTCTCTGCATTCCCAGCCCCCACTGATCAGCCGTGCGGGACAGGAAGAGCAGCCGAGATTTCTGCTGGAACGCTGGCTGGGTCAGGCAGCATCTGTGGGGAGGGCACTGCGTCACCGGCGAACCAGGGGGAAGGCTGCGATTGTCACACTGCCAGTCTCAGCAACTGGGGAAGGGGAGGGGAGGGGGGAGGGAGAAGGAGAGGAGGGGGAGGGAGACAGAGGGAGAGGGACAGGGAGGCATAGGAGGGAGGGAGAGGGGAAGAGACGAGTGGGGGGAGACAGGAGGGAGGGGGAAGGGAGATGTGGGGAGGTTTTGGGGGAAGGGGCAATGTTGGGTTTGGAGGGGGGATTTGGGGAGGTTTTGAGGGGTGGGTGATGTAGGGTTTTGAGAGGGGATGTGAGGAGGTTTTGGGGGTGGGAGATGTGGGGAGGTTTTCATGGGGAGGGGGCGATGCGGGGTTTGGAGGGGGGATGTGGGAAGGTTTCAGAGGGCAGGTTATGTGGGGTTTGGGGGGGGATGTGGGGATGTTTCAGGGGGCAGGGGCCGATGCAGGGTTTGGAGGGGGGGATGTGGGGAGGGACGGGCAGAACACGGGACTGTCTGTGATGGGGGAGATGGGACGGGTTAATGTGCGAGTGGGAGACTGTTGTGTGTCGTGGATCCCGGGGCTGTGGGTCACCCCCCGCGGGTCAGGCAGTACCAATGGAGAGGGAGAAACTGAGCCAAGGCGACGACAGACAGAACGAGCTGGTGCTGATACAGGGAGGAAGAGTGAGTTACCTCGAGTTCGCGGGTCCGAGATCGAGTCCCATCGGCTGCAACCTGCCCCGGGGGTGGGTGGGGGGGAGCGGTGGGGGGGTGGGTGGGGTGGTAGACTAGGGGCTGGTCCTCGAGTTTGTGTCAGGCCGCGTTGTCACGGTGCAGGGGGTGACAGATGGGGGTGGGGGTGGGAAGGGGAATTAAAGTGGCAGCAAGAGGGAGCTCAGGGTCACCCCTGTGGACAGAGCACAGGTGGTCCGCAGGGAGATCACCCCCAGTGTGTGTCTGGTTCCTCCAGTGTCGAGGGGAGCCCAGTGGGAACTCTGGGCACTGGGTGGGGAAGGTCAAGTGTTGCCCCTCCTGTGGTTGCAGGGGAGGTGGGGGGTGTGGACCAGGGAGTCCCGGAGGGAGGGGTCACTGTGAAATGCAGAAAGGGGAGCGGAGGGGAAGATGTCCACGGTGGGGGATCCTCGTTGGAGCTGAGGAGATTGTGAAGGATGATCCGTTGGATGTGGATGTGGAGGTTGGAGGGGGGAGGGAAGGTGAGGACCAGGGGCACTCTGTTCTTGCCCTGTCCGGGGGTAGAGGGGGGTGAGAGCTGAGGTGTGGGGGAAGAGACGGGAATGGGGTGAAGGACCCTGCCCCCTCTGGTAGAGGGGAAGCCACGGTTCAGGAAGGCTTTTCCAAGGCCGCTGGGTGAAAGTCTCTTCATCGGAGCAGAGGCGATGGAGGGAGTGGGAGGGGGAATGGGGTCCTCACCGGGGAGGGGAGAGAGGGTGGTCAGGGCGAGGGCGGGAAGGTGGTCAGGGAGGGGGTGAGGTTGGGAGGGACACACCAATGGGGCAATCTGTTGCTGGGGTAATGAGCGATCACTTCTCGTCTGTATTCACCAGAGAGAAGGACGTGGAAGGGGGAGAGTTCAGGGAGGCTGAAATTCAAGAGTATGTTATTGTTAAAACAAAGAAGGTATCAGATGTCTGTGCGGAATAAATCCCCAGGGCCTGCTGAGATGTATTGCAGGCTGCTGTGGGAGAGAAGGGAGGAGATTGCTTCGGCTGTGGCGGTGATATTTAAATCTTTGCTGGCCGCAGGTGAGGTACCCGAGGACTGGAGGACGGCAAATGTGGCTCCTCTATTTAAGAAGGATGGCTGGGATGAGGTGGGGAATTCAGGAGTAACCACACACATTAACAAGGGCAGTGCGGCTGAGGTGATTCACACAGACTTCAGTGAGGCCTTCGACAAGGCCCCAAGCTGGGAGACTGGCTCACAAGGTGAGGGCCCACGTGACCCAGGGCAAGTCAGCAAATTGGCTCGGTAATAGGAGGGAGGGGGTGATGGTGCAGGGTTGGTGTGTAATGGTGCCGGGATGTTTCTGATGCCTATTAAAGCTTCAGATGTGAATGAGGAGGTGCGATCTGTAAGTTTGTAAATGAAACGAACTCCTGACTACACCTCTCGCTGCCTCGGGAAAGCAGCCAACGTCATCAAAGACCCCTCCCACCCCAGACATTCTCTCTTCTCCCGCCTCCCATCGGGCAGAAGATACAAAAGCCTGAAAGCACGTACCACCAGGCTCGAGGACAGCTTCTATCACACTGTTATATGGTCCGCTAGTACGATAAGATGGACTCTTGACCTCACAATCTACCTCGTTATGGCCTTGCACCTTATTGTCTGCCTGCACTGCACTTTCTCTGTAACTGTAACACTTTATTCTGCATTCTGTTACTGTTTTCCCTTGTACTACCTCAATGCACTGACAAAATGCTCTGTATGGATGGCATGCAAAGCAAAGTTTTTCACTGCACTCCGATATATGTGACAATAATGGACCGATTCACCACAAGATTACCAAAGTTGGCGGTGATGTTGATAATGGGGAGGGGAGTCTCGGGCGACCACAGCTGAGGTTGGCAGCAGTGGCAGGAGGACTTCACTGGCGATGTGTTCTAGGAGGACCGGTGAGGGTCGGAGACGTGTACGGTGAACAACGTGAGGGCCCACGGGAGCGCTGATGGAGCAGCAGGATCCAAGGACACGTCCGAGGGGGTCCTGATGGGGGCGGCGCAGGTTGGGGGGGGGGGGGGGCGGTGCGCGGAAACGGACGGGATGCCCGTAAGGGAGTGTGGCATCACTGTAGAAAGTGAAGAACTTCACTCCATAGCAGAGGTGTCTGTGACTGGAGGGTTCAATGTGAGGTTGGAGGGGATCTGAGGGGGTTTTATACCCGGTTGGGGGGGGGGGGGGAGAAGGGGTGGTGGGTGGTGGAATCTGGACAGTACCTGAGGGGGGTGGGGGCAGAGACTGCCACCACACTGAGGTACCTGGACCACACTTGAATCACCGGGGCAGAGACGATACGGACCGAGGGCTGGGAGATGGGGTCGGAGTGGATGGGTCCAGGGGTCGGTGTGGATGGGTGTAGGGGATTGGGTGGGTTGGGGGGGGGGGGGTGCCAGCAGGGATGGGGGGGGGGCCGAAGGGTCTGTGCTGGGAGGGTGAGTGCGGGACGCAGCCGATGCAGCGGAGGGAGCTGTGGGGCAGTCCTGGCTCCCGGGGAGGTCTGACCCCAGCCCGCCCCAGCCATCCCACAGACAGACGGGTGCCGCTGGGGCCCGTGTGACTGTAACTCCCCAAACCCCGGGAAGTGACCAACCTGAGACCCAGCGTGAGGGGGTGGGGGGGGGGCAGGAGATGCCATTCGGCCCCTTGAACCTGTACCAGCAGTCAGTCGATGGAACCCCAGTTTCTCACTGTTCGTTCCCCACCACCCACCCCCGCCCACAGTCTGTCAGGAGATCTGGTGACCCTGCCTCCACGTCCCTCTGGGGCAGAGAACTCCCCAGATTTCCCACCCCCCCCCCCCCCCAATTCAGCCGACAACGTGATCTCTTTTTCTCTCTCCGCAGATGCTGACTGACGCACCGAGTGTTCCCGGCTCCTCGATTCTCCGTCTCTCACACTGCCCACGGTTCATCCGCTCCCTGCACTGAAAGGTAATCGTCGTCGGGACACCCTTCACCGGTGCAGGGCAGCAGGTAGTGCTGCTCCCTCGCCACTGGGTTCAGTCCTGACCTTGGGCGCTGGCGCTGTGGACCTTGCACCTTCTCCCTCAGACCAGGGGCTCCGGTTCCCTCCCACATCCCAGAGACGTGCGGGTCGGTGGGGTTAATGGGCCGCTGTAAGTTATCCTCAGTGTGGGTGAGGGGTGGAGTCTGTGGGGAGTGGATGGGAGTGTGGGGAGAATGAAAAGTGGGATTAGTGTGGGGTTGGTGCGAATGGTCGGCACGGACTCGATGGGCCGAATGGCCTGTTCCTGTGCTGTACCTCTCCGTAACTCCAGATTCTCCCCGTGCTCTCCTTCACCACCTCTCCAAGCAGTCCGTCTACTTCTTTGTACAATTCTCCTGGACAAGTTAAAATGGACTATAATTACACCAAGTGTTCAAGAAAATGAAAACAAAAAATTTGGGTAAATCTAATTTGTTCCTCTATAGAATTTGATAAATAGCAGCATCGTCTTGTACAATCTAGTATCACCAGCCACAAAAACTTGAATTTACATAACAATATATATCAAATGACTTGGATGGAAACATGGATGGCTGGATTAGTAAATTCACAGATGATACAAAGATTGGTGACAATGTGGACAGTGTGGAAGATTGCCAAAGGATACAGCAGGATATAGATCAGTTGCAGATGTGGGCAGAGAAATGGCAGATGGAGTTTAATCCGGGCACGTGTGAGGTGTTGCACTTTGGGAGATCAAATGTAAAGGGACAGGACACAGTTAATGGCAGGACCCTTAACAGCGTGGATGTATGGAGGGGTCTTGGAGTCCAAATCCATAGCTCCCTGAAAGTGGCCACAGAGAAGGTGTATGGCATTTATTAGCCGAGGCACTGAGTTCAAGAGTCAGGAAGTTATGTTGCAGCTTTATAAAACTCTGGTTAGGCTGCATCAGGAGTATTTCATTCAATTCTGGTTGCCCCATTATAGGAAAGATGTGGAGACCTTGGAGAAGGTGCAGAAGAGGGTTACCAGGATGCTGCCTGGATTAGAGGGCATATGCAGGTTGGACAAACTTGAGTGGCTGAGGCTGAGGGGAGACCTGAGAAAAGTTTATAAGATTCTGAGAGGCATAGATAGAGTAGACAGCTGTTCTCTTTTTCCTAGGGTCGAAATGTCTAATACTAGAGGGCGTACATTTAAAGTGAGAAGGGGTAAGTTCAAAGGAGACATGCAGGGCAAGTTTTTTCTTACACAGAGCGGTGGGTGCCTGGAATGTGCTGCCAGGGGTGGTAGTGGAGGCAAATACGATAGAGGCTCTTAGATAGACACATGAATGTGCAGAGAATGGAGGGATGTGGACATTGTGTAGACAGAGGGATTAGTTTAGCAAGGTGTTTAATTACTAGTTTAATTAGTTTGGCACAACATCTTGGGCCGAAGGGCCTGTTCCTGTGCTGTACTGGTCTATCTTTAATCTGATCAAATTCAACCTCAAAATTTGACTCACTTTCTCTGTCCACAGACACGGCCTGACATGGTGACTGTTTCCAGCATTGTCTCATTTTCTACCTGTACACAAACTGGTTACACACAATTCCTCACACCCTTCTAGTTGTCGGAGCACTGAGGCACATCTGTACACTGACCGGTGTCCCTCAGTCCCTCTCTCTCAGGGGGAGATCTGCACACTGACCGGTGTCCCTCAATCCCTCTCTCTCAGGGGGATATCTGTACACTGACTGGTGACCCTCAGCCCCTCTCTCTCAGGGGGATATCTGTACACTGACTGGTGACCCTCAGTCCCTCTCTCTCAGGGGGATATCTGTACACTGACCGGTGTCTCTCAGTCCCTCTCTCTCAGGGGGAGACCTGCACACTGACCGGTGTCCCTCAATCCCTCTCTCTCAGGGGGATATCTGTACACTGACTGGCGACCCTCAGTCCCTCTCTCTCAGGGCGATATCTGTACACTGACCGGTGTCTCTCAGTCCCTCTCTCTCAGGGCAATATCTGTACACTGACCGGTGTCTCTCAGTCCCTCTCAGGGGGATATCTGTACACTGACCGGTGTCCCTCAGTCCCTCTCTCTCAGGGGGATATCTGTACACTGACCGATGTCCCTCAGTCCCTCTCTCTCAGGGGGAGATCTGTACACTGACCGGTGTCCCTCAGTCCCCCTCTCTCAGGGGGATATCTGTACACTGACCGGTGTGTCTCAGTCCCTCACTGACCGGTGTCTCTTGCCTGATCTCCTGGTGTTTGGGAGTTTTTCGGGATGTGTGGACACAAGAGGGAGATGGTGTGGGAGTGCCGCTGTGGACAGGCCAGATAATAGGATGGTATTGTTTACCAGCAGCCTGGGGTCAGTGGCCCTGCAGCTGGCCGGATCTGCAGTCACTGCAGGATCAGCGCCCACGTCCCTGACACTGAACAGACATTCTGCGGATAATTGTCCAGCAAAGTGAGTGCATTGTCTTCCCGGCAATGGGAAATTTCTGCTCTCTGTCCGTCTCTCCGTCCCAATCAATGCCTGAATCCCGCCTCCCTTGCACACTCTCTTTGCATGTGTGAGAGAGACTGTGTGTGTGTGAAAGAGAGAGAGACCTTGTGTGAGAGAGAGACTGTGTGTGTGTGTGTGTGTGTGTGTGTGTGTGTGTGTGTGTGTGAGAGAGAGTGTGTGTGTGAGAGGGAGACCGCGTGTGTGAGAGGGACTGTGTGTGACAGAGAGAGACTGTGTGTGTGTGAGAGAGAGAGAGACTGTGTGAGAGAGACTGTGTATGTGTTTGTGTGTGTGTGACAGATACTGTGTGTGAGAGAGAGAGACCACGTGTGAGAGAGGGAGGGAGCGTGTGAGGGAGAGAGTGTGTGTGAGAGAGGGAGAGGCTGTGAGAGAGGGAGAGACTATGTGAGAGACAGAAATCGACTGTGCGCGCAGGAGGCAGAGATCGTGTGTGCACGGGGGAGAGAGACTATTAGAGAGAGACAGATTGTGTGTGAGAGTAACTGCATGTGTGTGTGAGAGAGACGTGTGTGTGTGTGTGTATATATAAGAGAGACTATGTGTGAGAGAGAGATTGTGTTTGTCAGAGAGACTGTGTGAGAGAGGGATAGTGCGTGTGGGAGAGGGAGAGGGAGGCTGCGTGTGTGAGAGGGAGACCGCATATGTGAGCAAGAGGGAAACCGCGTGTGAGAGGGACACTGCGTGCGTGTGAGAGGGAGACTGTGTGCATGTGAGAGAGTGACAGACTGTGAGAGACTGAGAGACTGTGTGAGAGAGAGAGAGAGAGATTATTTGTTTATGGGAGACAGATTGTGTGAGTGCGAGAGACCATGTGTGTGCGTGTGTGAGTGAGAGGGACTGTGTGAGAGATACTGTGTGTGTGTAAGAAAGAGACTGAGTGTGTGTGAGTGAGCGAGACTGTGAGAGTGTGTGAGTGAGAGGGACTGTGTGTGAGAGAGAGAGGACTGTGTGTGTGAGAGAGTGAGACTGTAGGAGAGAGAGACTGTGTTTGAGAGAGAGATTGTGTGAAATGGGGAGACTGTGTGTGAGAGAGTGAGAAGTGTTAGCGAGGGAGACTGCGTGTGTGAGGGAGAGACTGCATGTGTGTCAGAGAGAGTGTGTGTGTCAGATAGAGACTGTATTTCAGAGTGACTGCGTGTGTGTGTGAGAGAGAGTCTGTGTGAGACAAAGGCTGTGTGAGAGAGTGTGTGTGAGAGTGAGACTTGTGAGAGACAGTGTGTGTGAGAGTGAGACTTGTGAGAGTGAGTGTGTGATAGGAAGATTGCAGTTGTGTGAGAGTGAGACTGCATGTACGAGTGAGAGACTGCATGTGTCAGACAGACAGACTGTGTGTGTGACAGTTTGTGTGAAAGAGATACTGCATGCATGTAAGAGACTGCATGTTAGAGAGTGTGCGTGTGAGAGAGAGAGACTGTGTGAGGGAGAGTGTGTGTGTGAGAGAGTGTTTGTGTGTGTGTAAGAAAGAGTGTGTGAGTGAGACGGACTGTGAGAGAGAGAGTCTGCGTCTGATTGTGAGAGAGACTGTGTGAGTGAGAGGGAGTGTGTGTGTGAGGGAGTGTGTGTGCGAGAGAGTGTGTGTGTGAGCAAGAAGGACTGTGTGTGTGAGAGGGAGAGACTGTGTATGTGTGAGAGATTCTGTATGAGAGTGTGAGAGAGACATTAGACAGGGAGACTGCGTGTGTGAGTGGGGAGACTGCGTGTGTGAGTGGAGAGACTGCGTGTGTCAGAGACTGCATGTGAGAGAGAGAAACTGTGTATGTGTGAGAGAGAGAGACTGTGAGAGACAGAAATTGACTGCACGCGCAGGAGGCAGAGACCGTGTGCGCACGGGGGAGAGAGACTATTAGACACAGACTGTGTGTGAGAGTAACTGCATGTGTGTGTGAGAGAGACGTGTGTGTGTGTGAGGGAGAGAGGATGTGAGTGTGTGAGAGGGAGACTGTGTGTGAGAGAGATTATGAGAGAGTGAGAGTGTGAGAGAGAGAGACCATGTGACAGAGAGACTGTGTATGAGAGAGATGTTAGACAGGGAGACTGCGTGTGTGAGTAGAGAGACTGCGTCAAAGAGAGACTGTGTGTGTATGAGAGAGAGAGACTGTGTGTGAGAAAGAGTGTGTGTGAGAGAGGGAGACTGCGTGTGAGGGAGAGGGAAACCGCGTGAGGGAGACTGCGTGCGTGTGAGAGAGTGACAGACTGTGTGTGTGTGTGTGTGTGTGTGTGTGTGTGATTCTGTGTGTGTGAGAGAGTGAGACTGTGAGATGGAGAGACTGTGAGAGAGAGGGGTGTTAGGGAGGGAGACTGCACGTCTATCAGATAGAGACTGTGTATTTCAGAGTGACTGTGTGTGTGAGACAGAAAGACTGTGTGTGAGACAGTGTGTGTGAGAGAGTGACTGTGTGTGAGAGAGAGATTCTGTGTGTGTGAGGAGTGTGTGTTTGTGAGAGAGAGACTGTGTGTGTGTGAGAGAGAGAGATTGTGAGAGAGGGAAAAACTATGTGAGAGACAGAAATTGACTGCGCGTAGGAGGCAGAGACCGTGTGCGCACGGGGGAGAGAGACTATTAGAGAGAGACAGACTGTGTGTGAGAGTAACTGCATGTGTGTGTGAGAGAGACGTGTGTGTGTGTGTGTGAGGGAGTATGTGAGTATGTGATAGAGAGAATGTGAGTGTGAGAGAGAGAGAGACTGCGTGTGAGAGAGGGAGACCGCGTGCATGTGAGAGGGAGACCGCATGTGTGAGACAGTGAGAGACTGTGTGAGAGAGAGTGTGATAGAGAGAGAGACTGTAAGAGAGACAGACTGTGTGTGTGTGAGAGAGAGTTTGTGTGTGTGTGTGTGAGAGAGTGTGTATTTGATTGTGAGGGAGTGTGTGTGAGTGAGAAGGACTCTGTGTGTGTGAGAGAGAGAGAAAATTCTCTGTGTGTGTGACAGATTCTGGATGAGAAAGTGAGACTGTGAGAGAGAGAGAGACTGTGTGTGATAGGGTCTTCTGCGTGCGTGTGAGCGGTCATACTGCATGCGTGAGAGTGAGAGATTGTGAGAGAGATTGTGTGTTTGTGAGAGAGAAACTGTGTGTGTGAGATACTGTGTGAGAGAGACTGTGTGTGTGAGAGGAGTCTGTGAGAGAGGGTGTGTGTGTGTGATGGAGACAGAGATTGTGTGAGAGGGTGAGACTGTAGGAGAGAGACAGATTCAGTGTGACAGAGAGAGAGAGGGACGTGTTAGACAGAGAGACCGTGTGAGAGTGAGAGAGAGTGTGTGTGTGAGAGACTGTGTGTGTGTGACAGAGAGAGACTGCATATGTGTGCGAGAGAGAGACTGCTTGTGTGTGTAAGAGAGACTTCGTGTGTGTGAGAGAGGGAGACTGCGTGTGAGAGAGGGAGACCACGTGCGTGTGAGGGAGACCGCATGTGTGAGTGAGAGACTGTGTGTGAGAGAGAGAGAGTGTGTGTGAGCGGGAGACTGCGTGTGTGAGAGAGGGATACCGCGTGTGTGAGAGAGAGAGATCGTGTGTAAGAGAGACACTGTGTGTGAGAGAGGGATACTGCGTGCGTGAGAGTGAGAGACTGTGTGAGAGAGAGGAGTCTGTGAGAGAGGGTGTGTATGTTTGTGTGAGAGAGACCGTGTGTGAGAGGGACACTGCGTGCGTGTGAGCGGTTATACTGCGTGCGTGAGACTGGGAGATTGTGAGAGACTGTGTGCGTGAGAGAGAGACTGTGTGCGTGAGAGGAGTCTGTGAGAGAGGGTGTGTATGTTTGTGTGAGAGAGAGTGTGTGTGTGTGTGATGGAGACAGATTGTGTGTGTGAGAGTGAGACTAGGAGAGAGAGATTCTGTGTGTGAGAGACAGAGAGAGACGTGTTAGGCAGACTGCATGTGTGAGTGGAGAGACTGCATGTCAGAGAGAGACCATGTGAGAGTGAGAGAGACTGCGTGCGTGTGAGTGGGACACTGCGTGCGTGAGAGTGAGAGACTGTGTGAGAGAGAGAGATTGTGTGTTTGTGAGAGAGAGTGTGTGTGTGAGTGACTGTGTGTGTGAGAGAGACTGTGAGAGAGAGATTGTGTGTGACAGAGAGAGACTGTGTATGTGTGCGAGGGAGAGTGTGTGCGTGTGTGAGAGACTGTGTGTGTGAGAGAGGGAGACCGCATGTGTGAGAGAGTGAGAGACTGTGTGTGTGTCAGAGAGAGTCTGTGTGTGATTCTGAGAGTCTGTGAGGGAATGTGTGAGTGAGAAGGACTGTGTGTGTGTGTGTGTGTGTGTGTGAGAGAGAGATTCTGTATAAGAGAGTGAGATTGTGAGAGAGTGACTGTGTGTGAGCAGGAGACTGCGTGTGAGAGAGAGACCATGTGTGAGAGGGACACTGCGTGTGTGTGAGGTTATACTGCGTGCGTGAGAGTGAGAGACTGTGTTTGTGAGAGAGATACTGTGAAAGAGGGTGTGTTTGTGTGAGAGAGACTCCGTGTGTGTGTGTGAGAGAGTGAGACTGTAGGAGAGAGAGACAGATTCTGTGTGTGAGAGAGAGACGTGTTAGACAGGGAGACTGCATGTGTGAGTGGAGAGACTGCGTGTGTCAGAGAGAGACTGCGTGTGTGAGAGTGAGAGAGATTGTGTGTGTGTGACAGAAGGAAACTGTGCGAGAGAGACTGCGTGCGTGTGTGAGAGACTGCGTGTGAGAGAGGGAGACCGCATGTATGAGGGAGTGAGAGACTGTGTGTGAGAGTGTGTGAGAGAGAGACTGTGTGTGAGGGAGAGTCTCTGTGTGTGTGAGAGACAGAGTGTCTGTGTGTGTGTGAAAGACTGTGTGAGAGGGGGCTGTGTGTGTGAGAGAGTGTCTGTGAGGGAGTGTGTGAGAGAGAGTGTGTGAGCAAGAAGGACTGTGTGTGTGAGAGAGAGGGACTGTGTGTGTGTGAGAGAGAGAGGGACTGTGTGTGTGTGTGTGTGTGTGAGAGAGCGGGAAATTCTCTGTGTGTCTGAGAGATTCTGTATGAGAGAGAGACTGTGTGAGAGAGGGGATGTGTGTTTGTATGAGAGAGAGAGACTGTGTGTGTGTGTGTGTGTGTGTGTGTGTGTGAGAGAGGGAGACTGTGAGAGAGGGAGAGACTATGTGAGAGACAGAAATTGACTGCGCGCCCAGGAGGCAGAGACCGTGTGCGCACGGGGGAGAGACTATTAGAGAGAGACAGATTGTGTGTAATAGTAACTGCATGTGTGTGTGAGAGAGACGTGTATGTGTGTGGGAGGGAGAGAGTATGTGAGTGTGTGATAGAGAGAATGTGTGTGAGAGAGAGAGTGTGTATGAGAGAAGAGACTGCGTGTGTGTGAGAGAAGGAGACTGCATGTGAGAGAGGGAGAGACTGTGTGTGATTGTGAGAGAGTGTGTGTCTGAGAGAGTGTGTGTGAGAGTGTGTGAGCGAGAACGACTCTGTGTATGTGAGAGAGGGACTGTGTGTGTGAGAGAGAGAAATTCTCTGTTGTGTGAGAGATTCTGTATGAGAGAGTGAGACTGTGAGAGAGAGAGTGACTGTGTGTGAGCGGGAGACTGCGTGTGTGTGAGAAGGATACCGGGTGTGAGAGAGAGATCGTGTGTGAGAGAGACACTGCATGCGTGTGAGTGGGACACTGCGTGCGTGAGAGTGAGAGACTGTGAGAGAGAGAGATTGTGTGTTTGTGAGAGAGAAACTGTGTGTGAGAAAGAGTAGTGTGTGTGAGAGGAGTCTGTGAGAGGGAGTGTGTGTGAGAAAGAGAGACTGTGTGTGTGTGTGTGTGAGAGAGTGAGACTGTAGGAGAGACAGATTCTGTGTGTGAGAGGGAGAGATGTGTTAGACAGGGAGACTGCGTGTGTGAGTGGAGAGACTGAGTGTCAGAGAGAGACCGTGTGTGAGAGAGAGAGTATGTGAGTGTGTGATAGAGAGACTATGAGTGTGTGAGAGAGAGAGAGAGACTTTGTGCGTGTGAGAGAGGGAGACAGCGTTCATGTGAGTGGGAGACCGCATGTGTGAGAGTGTGTGAGAGACTGTATGTGTGAGAGAGAGACTATGTGTGTGTGAGAGAGAGTCTGTGTGTGATTTGTGAGAGAGTGTGTGTGAGGGAGTGTGTCTGAGAGAGTGTGTGTGCAAGAGTATGTGTGTAAGAGACTTTGAGAGAGAGAGAGATTGTGTGTGTATGAGAGACTGTGTGTGAGAAAGAGATGTGTGTGAGAGGAGTCTGTGAGAGAGGGGGTGTATGTTTGTGTGAGAGAGACTGTGTGAGAGAGAGGGAGAGATTGTGTGTGTGTGAGAGAGAGACTGTAGGAGAGAGATTCTGGGTGTGAGAGAGAGAGAGACGTTAGACAGAGACTGTGTGTGTGAGTGGAGACTGCATGTGTCAGAGAGAGTGCGTGTGTGAGAGAGAGAGTGTGTGTGAGAAAGAGTGTGTGAGTGAGAGGGACTGTGTGAGAGTCTGTGTGTGATTGTGAGAGACTAAGTGAGAGGGAGTGTGTGTGT